>NW_024347791.1:18453640-18595089 GCF_902729225.1 Pteropus medius | reverse complement strand
TCCCTTCCCCCTGCCTCTCTTTCTCTCTCTGTCTCTCACCCTCTCTCTCTTTCTTTCTTTCTTTTACCTTGGTATACTTTTATCTGCATGAGATGCTTAGACTTGCAGCAGTCAGGTTAGGGTCATGACAGGAACTAGATAAGAGGACAGGTCCCCCACCACATTGATGGCAGAGCAGAAAAATGAACATACTCCTGGACTCATTAATAGCACTGAGCAAACACATGAATTAATCTAGGAACCTCCCTAATGTCGGGTGGAAAATTAATTTGATGCAATGGCAGTATACTATTAGGCAAGCTATCCCAGAAGTAAGGGGACCAAAAGCCCCCATAGACCAAATTAAAATTCTCAAATCACATGATCTGCTAAGTCAATTTAAAGCACATGGCGAGAAGCAAGAGGAAAGAAATGGTTAGATTAGTACACTTAAGATAGGGTGCAAGTTGGGTGGAGTACACAGTGTTCATATGTCCTGCTTTTATCTCTGTTGAATCTAACTTCCCTGATGATAATGTAGTTTTGGTTTTAAAGACCAGAGCTGAAGTTTGGGCAAGCTTCTTAGATGGAAGGTAGCCAAGCTAATGACACCCCCTTGCTGTATCTGAGATACACTGGACATATATGCCTTGTCAAGAGCTGTAGCTTGCCAATTCACTTGATGAACAGTCATGAATTCTATTTGTGTTTTTGGGCAGAGGAAATATGGAGCAGAAATGAGTGTCAGTAGCAGTTCTTAACCAATGCGATTTTGTCCCCCATTGTACATTTAACAATGTCTGGAAATATTTAATTTCATGACATGCACAAGCGCATGTGTGTGTGTGCGTGCATGTGCACACGTGTGTTGTACTGGCATCTAGAGGGTAGAGGCCAGGGATGCTGCTAAACATACTACAATGCACAAGATGCTCCTGTGACAAAGAATTATCTGGCCCAAAATGTCAATAGTATGGAAGTTTAGGAACACTGGATATCACAAATAGGTGATTGAATTAGACCTCATAAATATTAAGTGCTTATGTTGAGTGTATCCTGGATATTTAGTGTTTCTTGAATATTTATAATATCATGAACATTTATTACCCAGGAACTTCATGAATATTAAGTATCTTTTGGTCATCTACCTCTTTCTGTTCATGTGTAAACATATATACCATTTTCTTACTTACACATTGCACATCCTAAACATTCTGCCCGTGTATTACAAAATTTGCTTACTAGCGACTTATTTATACTTAAAACATCTTTAAGAGTATTAACCTACATTTTTATAAACTTCAAATTATTCATCTAACAGAATTGAATATTTGCAAAAGCAAATCCACATTACACTTGCTTTGGAATTTCTAATGAGAAATAAGATATAAATGTTCTGATTGTTTAAACCACTTTGAGTTGTTTTCTGCAACTTGCAGCTTAGAGCGTCCTAGCTAGTTCTCCCACATAAAGTTAATAGTAAAATGTATTCCAAAAACAAATGAAACAAGCACTTAGACCAGGGGTCCCCAATCCCCAGGCTGTGGACCAGTACCTGTCAGTGGCCTGTTAGGAAATGGGCTTCACAGTAGGAGGTGAATGATGGGTGAGTGAATGAAACTTCATCTGTATTTGCAGCCACTCCCCAGGACAAGTATCACTGCCTCAGCTCCACCTCAGATCATCAGGCATTAGATTCTCATTGGAGTATCTGTCCCTGGTGCCAAAAAGATTGGGGACTGCTGATTTAAAATATAGTTAGTTATAGGGTTTCTAAATGGTGATGTAAGCATCAGATACTATAGGAAACTGCTTATGGTGCCTGAATTAATGTAACTTTTGTTTGATCATTCTGTTTACATTTCAAGCAACTGTAGGTATGGTGCTTGTCATTGTCGGCCTATGCGTTCATAAATTCACGTTCTTTTTAATAGTTAGGATAGTTTTGGCATGGTGACCTTTAGATAACTGTAAGAAAGATTTTTTAGTTGGCTGAATGTCTATTAATAGAGTAGTAGGTTTAGAAATGTCAACTGATGGTATTGGCAACAATTCTACGCCAACAGGAATCCCCAGTTTGGGATGTGGTGAAGAAGGAAACTTTATTCAGTGTAAACAGCTCACCCCCCAAGCCAGAGAGGAAGCTGGCTTATATAGAGTGAGGAAGTCCCCATTCTTGATGAGTCTGTACTCATGCAAATGAGACTCTAAATCCTTGCAGTTTGATTGGCCTAAAAGGCAGTGTCCTGATTGGTCAGAATGACCAATCTTCTCTGATTGGTCAGAGAAGATGCTGATGGGACTATAACTGTGCAGCTTCGATTGTATGGAGAAAGCCTTGGTCCTGTAGGTTGAAATACAATTCCAGGAACTCTTTTATAAGGGTTGTCCCAGATGGCAGGTGGTTTAGTGCAGGCCTCTTTCTGAAGTGTGGTTTAGATAAAAGGCCCCAGTTTAGAAATGGCTGCTAGCCTCTGCTTTAAGATTTGAGCCCAGTTAGCCACCAGGAGCCCTTCTCAGTAAGTATCTTCTTTTTCAGGATCCACAGAAAATTTATAGTTTCATATATAATTTTTATTTATTAATGTTAATTTTATTTACATTTTAGTGCTTTAAAAATGTAGAGACTTTAATACTTTTTATAGAAGTTGTGTCTTGAGGTACCTCCATTAAAGGGGAAATTCTTCACATATATAGAATTAAAGAGAAGTATATTTAAGATGATGTAAACATTTAAAAATTTTAAGACAGTTGTTGTTTAGTAGAGTTTTCAAAAGAGAATTATTTGAAACTGCTGATGGTATATAACTTTTCATTTCTTTTAGCTTTCTTTGCCTCCTTTTTATTTTTGTGATGGAAACTTTTCTTATATGAAATAGCGCATGTAACACATCAAAAAATGGTAAGGTACGGTAGCAAATTAAAACTATTTGATAAAAAGCTAAAGTAAAAAAAGAGAATAATAAGATGTCTTTAAAATAATGGTGTGCTTGGAGTAGTTTCCTAGAACTCCTGTACTAGATCAATGGAATCAGCTCTGTTGAGCAACGGGGTGACAGGTGGTTTAGTCAGTCAACCTCATAACCTGTGTGGGGGGTCGGGGGGAGAGAGACAGAGACCTATAAAGTTTTATTTTTGTTTTAAAATTTGGGTTAAAAAATCATTAAAGCTAGGATGTGTAAACTTGATTTTTGACTACTTTACATTTTCAGGGTCTTCTTTAATCATTTCTTTTGTTGTTACAGTGATTTACTGTCCTCTGAATACATAGAGAGACACATTGAACATGGAGGGAAGAGTGTGGAAGTGAAAGTAAGTAAAGCTTTCCTCTCTCCAGGGGAAATATTTTCAGAATATTTTAAATACTGATTATGATTTTAATTTTCAGTGATACTTCTAATCTATAGTTTTGGGGATTTTTAGGAGCTCCAGTGGCGCAATTGGTTAGTGTGTGGTACGTATACAGTTTTGGGATTTTTATATTTCAGAATTTATCAAGGAAATGTATTACTCATATGGGAAAAAAATAAAACCTTTAGTTATCAGGAAACGAATTCTTATTATACTGTAGGAGTTGTCGGAATTATGTTTTGTGGAATTAGTATAACTGTAATTGGTTCTTTTTTTTATTATATCACAGAAAATAATTTATGAAATTTGCCTTTAAAATTATCACTGGGAAGGAAGAGGTGAAATCTTGGGTCCAGGATTCATGGCTTTGCATTCAGTTGGAGATGACTACCCCTGGTAAAATTATAAACTTATTAGGTCTTCTGAGAAGTCCCAGGGAGTTTAAAATCCCTGGACACAGAAATCTCAGGATACTGGTTTTTGTCAGGGAAGTTCTGAAAAGATTATACACAAATAAAAGCCTCTTCCAATTATAGGCATAAGAATGTGGTTTTTTTTTTCCAGTCTGCTGCTGATGTAATGTGAGGGCATATGAGACTAAACTCCACCAAAGGGTTTCTTTAGGTCCAGTGTTCAGTTTGGTGAGTTTTAGCTAGTTGTTTGGTGAGTTTAGCTAATTGTAACAGTGTTCAGACTGTGTATTCGGCCTTGTCAGAATTATAAATGCCATTTATATATTTTTGCTTTCTTTTTCTGATTATAAATTTGATAGATATTCATTTTAGAAAAGTTCTAAGTAGAGAAAAAGGAAAAATTACCCTTAAACTCATCACTGAGAGGTAAACTTCATTTTCATTTTGAAATATTTCCTTTCAGTGTTTTTTTGTTCTATGCCATATTTATATTTTTCATGTAGCTGCTATGATACATATCTACAACATTGTATCTTGCTTAAAAAATAAACATTGTATCATGTTGTAAACATTTTCCCATTATTTTCTCTTAAAGCTATTGTTCACTGCTTTTCAGTTTAAATATATTACCATCATAAAGCTTTTTATTCAAATTAAACTCTATATCACTAAATAACTAAATTACATTGTCCTATTTAAGCGACAACATGAAAAGAACTAGATTTTTCAATAATATGTTAACAAAAAAATTATTATGGAAAGTTTCAAACATATACAGAAATGAAAAGAATACTGTAATGAACTCCTACATGTCCATTTTCCAGAGTCAACAGTTATAAATATTTTGATGATCTCTCTCTCTCTCTGTGTGTGTGTGTGTGTGTGTGTGTGTGTGTGTGTGTGTGTTTAGTATTTAAAAGCAAATTCCAGGCATTGGGACATTTTCCCTGTAAATACATCTTTATATATCTACATATATAAGACAAAACAAAATCTGTTAATTTTTACAAGTGATGTAGATAGATATAGTTATGTTAGTCCTCCTAGAAAGTTATTTTAAACTTAAGGTTGGGTAATTGGAGGGTCGACTAATTTTTATCACTGTATCACTGGCTTAACTGCAGAAAGGATATCAGGATTCTTCTAGGTATGACATAGGAGAATGGAGCCATTTTGCTTATAGTTGGAAAAAAAATTACCTAGATTTATAATCTCCAGGTTCCTTTTATTATCATCCCTGTTTATTTAGCTTTACTTCTCTATTTTATGTAATGCTTTTCTGAATGCATTAAATTAAAGATGAAAGGAAATAGGCAGTCGACTATTTCTATTTATATCTGTCACTAAAATGACAAAATGCAAATATCAGCATGGAAGGAGAATCCAGCAAACAGCTGTCTGTTGTCTCTACGGTAATATCCCTTTTCAGGAAACTTGTACTTAATCCATAAAGTGTATTCCACTCTGAGGTCATTGGGCTCCATGGGTATGTGTAACACTCAAAGCACTGACTTGCTGATTTTCTAGCCAGAGAATTGCATTTTCTTCATTGATGGTTTACCTAACCCCAAGCCTGTCAGACTAGGGACATGATAAATCCAAAGTTCTTTCAAACCCTCGGGCCAGAGGATGTTTCTCCCTTTAAGAAAACCACTTTGATTTCACTCATCACCCCATTTGTTTCTAGTCCATTAAAAAAAATGGAATAGAGAATCTAACTCAAAATTCTCCTCTCTTTTTTTTTCCAGGAACCACACTGAAAGCGATTCCTGCCCACTAATTCAGTCCGTAGCCCCAGTTATTTTCCTGCTGGTTCCCTCTTTTTTTGCCCTCTGTGCTTAGCTCATTAGGGTGTTTCTTTTCATATGGACTCTGTTAGTTCTCCTTTCTTTATTAATGATTTGTAATTGTCTTAAGCTTTTCTTTTCATTATATGAGTCAAAAAATTATAAAATCATAGGTGTTTTTTTTTGTTTGTTTTTTTTTTAGTTTTAATTTCTCTCTTAGTTTTTGTAGTTGCTAGGTCTGCCATAATAAAGTACCAGAGTCAGAATGGCTTAAACAACAGAAATTTATTTTTTCACAATTCCAAAGGCTAGAAGTCCAAGATCAAAGTGTCAACATGGTTGGATTCTTCTGAGGCCTCTCTCTTTGGCTTGTAGATAGCTGTCTTCTCCCTGTGTTTTCACATGGTCTTAAATCTATGTCTACCTGTGCCCAATTTCTTTGTAGAAAAACATAAGTCATATTGGATTAGAGCTCACCTTAATGACCTTATTTAACTTAATTCTTTAAAAACTATCTCCAAGTATAGTTACAATCTGATGTACTGGGGCTTAGGCCATCAACATATGAATTTTAGGGGATTACAAATCAGCCCATAACACCTTCCCTAAGAGCCCTGTGAATTTTTTTAAATTGGCTTTTCTCCTGAGACTGAAGTAAATGAAAGGTATAAGGAGATAAAAACAAAACTCTGTAAGAACTTTTTTGTCTATTGGCACAAACACGGTCATATTTATCTTGAGGATGCAAAATTAAAATCAACTTTATTATCAAACCAGATTTAAACAATGGGTAAAAACCAGTCTAGTAAATGTCTCTGCTCAGGTATCATAGAACATTTACTTGTGAAAATTAATGTATAATATGTTTGATTTAAGGGTGTGAATATGAACATGGGAAAATGAATAAATCGCATGAAAAAATACATAATAGCTGTATTGTTGTAGCTGCCAGCCCCCGAAAGACACATGGACCACCAGAAATCAGTGAGTTATATGGGAAACACACTCTTTATTCAGCCAGCTGGGTCTGCAAGGGGTACGCAGACCTCGAATTAAGCAGCCCCGAAATGTAGAGGTACAGGGTTTTTAAGCCCTAAATCCCGTTCCTCATTCTGTCTTAAACACAAAGGTCTATTTTTCTCCTATTCACTACCTGTCAACCCACAGGTCGGTTGTGCAAGCGGGGGTACAGAAGCAGAAAGCTTACTGTTAGAATGTTATGTTCCCATGGGTGATAGCCTATGTTCCCATGGGCGATAGCCAAGCAGTAATTTTCCAGCCAGCACAGTATTAGTGAATCTTTTAGATTGCAATTTTATTTTTGAAATGTTTTTAATTGTAAAATACAGCACTGACACAGAAATTACTATCAATGAACCACTATCCCGTTAAAGAAATAGGGTTTTGCCAGAAATTACTTATGCTGTTTCCCAAACCCAAGCGCGTCCCTCCTCCTCTTGTAAGACTTGCAAACAATGTCCTGACTTTTATGGTTATAATTTTCTTACTTTTTGTTTATAGTTCTATCACCAAAGCATGTATCCCTGTAGTTTAGTTTTGCCTATTTAAGTTTTTTAACAAAGTACATTTAAAAAAAAAAACTCTTTGAATCCTTTGGTTTTCCCTTATCTTTTTTTATTCTCCTTTGCAATTTATTTGTTGAAGAAACCAGATTGTTTATGCTGTGCAGTTCTTGCAGTCTGGACTTTGCTGTTGGTTGCAGTTTTATATTTAGAGGAAAATGAAATACATTTTAATACTCTTTTTTAAGATAACGAGTTGTATTATCTGCAAGACATTTTATACCTCTTTGAAGGCAGTTTTTTCCTGATCAGATATGTGCTTAATCCTGATTTCAAAGTTCTATTAAAACCTTTTTTTTAAAGGTTGCAAAGATAAAGGCTTTAAGCAGGAAAAAAAATGATACTTTTTTATTCTTTTAATGACTCATACTAATTTCATCTTTTACTTACATTTATTTCCAATTCATTTGAAAATTAAATTTTAAATTTGAGCCTTAGTTTAGGGAGAACATTTGTGTGTTTAACATGAACTTCCAAAAGAATGTAAACATAAAAGCCTCAACTGATTAGAATATCTTGGGGACAAAATTTTTTTATTTTGATTGTGCAGAATTATGGCTCTGGATTCTTAAGATAGAGGAAACTGAAATTGATAAGTAGCAGCAAATGAGTGTAAACCATGCCATTTACTGTTTGTTAGCTAGCTTTTTTGTGTGTTGAAGCTGAAAGCTGCCAATATTCTTGTTAATTGAAGTTTCTGGTTATATAGCTCTGGTTAATTAGTATTATACTACTAATAATAGCAATTGTTTACATTTATTGTTCATGATGTGTCAGACACACACATTTATATTTATTCAATACTGAAAACAACCTGTGATTATAAATATAGCTATGTAGTCTCCCACTTTACAGGAACTGAGGCATAGAGAGGCTATATAACTCGCTGAAAATAACCATAATGAGTCCAGCTGAAATTTGAATCTAGGTTATATAACTCCAGAGCTGATTCTTATACCATATTATGTACCATATATTTTATATTATATAGAGTAGGATAATCCTAAAAATTAAAATGTATTTTATTTAGACCTATTATGTACACATCTCATTCATTCTGGAGGTATCTAAAAATTACCCCTTTATGGCCTAATCTTTAAATTGAAATGGTGGTCTACTTAAAGACTTTTTAGCTATTTCTTTCAATTTGGTTGTGCATTTGAGTAGTTTTTCTGTAACATTGGTTACAGATTAAGATACACTCTAACAAAAAGTTGGTTAAGATACACTCTATCAAAAAGCCTGTTTTATTTTTCACATCTCAGGAAAATAGCCATAGTAGGAGTTTTAGAGCACTAGGAAAGGAATTGTAAATCCTTTGTGTATACCAGGAATATGTATAGATGGCGGAGGGAGCAGATTTCCTTGAGGTCGAAAAGTAAAGGTAGACATCTTGGTAGAGAGATGATTTATTATGTTTATTACTAGTGAAAGATCATGTCCAATCATCAATATCATTAACCATTTTTAGTTAGATTATTTGATGTTTTATGGTAATAATCAAAAGTAATAGCTGGTGAATGTCTTTTTTTATTAACTTGAATTATTTTTAAACTATTGTATTTGAGCATTCTCACCTCAGTTTAGGATCAGGATCCTTATTCTTAAGGATGGATATCTACAGAGACACCCATTATACAGTATTGACTTTTGCCTGGCAATAATCTGGTTACTACCCATCATTTAATTGAATTGAGGCACTCAAGGATCATTGTCTCAGAGTCTTAATTATGTCTATAGTGGCATTAAGAAGATGGATAAGAAAGCAAAGAACTGTGGGTCAAGGTTGAAGCCTATACTTGGGTAAAGAAATTGCAGAGAGGCTGTGTGTTAGAGAGCAGGTGTCAGGGGAGAAAGTTTCTACTTAAGGGTAGGAGAGGTTATTGTGATTCTAGAGACTTTTACTCTGATGGAATGCTGGTGTAATTTTCATTAAAAATTTTTTTTATAGGCAAACTGAAATGGCCATTGTCATTTCTGGAAACAGTATATCAAGGAAATAAATATAGAAACAAGGAGAAAACCTGAGGTTTTCTGCAAAATAGTTTTTCTCCTGCTGTTCACATCTATCTTCCCTTCCTGGGGTTGGAGTTCCATGACTAATTTCTAGCTTAGCATGTTACTATCTTAGCATAGCAGATGCCCGGACTACAAGCAGAGTCAGTCTCTAGGTTCCTTTCGCGTTCATTTTTCTAAGTCAGTTTTCCAACTCATATCTTCTTTCTTAAAAAAGAGGCGCCTTTATCCTGCCGTAATCGTTTTTGTTTTGCCCAATGAATGTGTAAATGACAGGAAAAAAAATACTAGTGGAGGACAGCTGTAAGAAATCACTTAGAAAATTTTTAATATGGTGACTCTCAGGACAACAGATACCTCCCTAACTCATGCTAACTTTGTAGCTCCTATATGCCTGAACAGCATCCCCAGAAATTTGCTTGTAATCTTGAATCGTATTCAAGCTTTCTCATGTTTCCTTTTCTAGGTTTCTCCAGGAGGAACATAATTCTCAATAGTTGAATACTTTAAAAAATACACAATGTGTTAAAGAAATAATGTTTTGTAAGAGATCTTTTGAGATGTTTTGTTTGAAAAGGACAACCCCATAAATAGTTATATGTGCTATAAAATATTATGGACTTCTTTCTTAAGTAAAAAATATTGTCATTAGAATTTAGTTTATTTAAAATGTAGGTTATAGTTTAGTGGCTGTATTCTCTTCTACCTCTTTTTTTTTTGTTATTGAAAACATCGTTACTTAACATATTTTTTATGAGATATAGATTCTTCTTGAGTTTATTGCATATGATTGAATAGTACATAAATGCTCAAATTGTTTCCTTTTTGGCCACGGTGAGCACAAAAATAGCTATTTAACTGCCAGTGTGTCATTATATATATTTATTTGCAGCAGAAAAGATGAACAAAGAGGTTAATCTGCTTTTTCTTACCCTGGATATCAAATTTCCTTATTGATTCTCAAAAACTCCATTACCATCCAGAATCTTGGTTCTTTGTATAAAAGCGAGAAAAGTAAGTGATTAAGAAGATACAAAAACCACGCTTTGCTGTGCACTAAATTTTGTTGCATGCATTAGTACAAAGCCATCCATACCATCGCATCAATGACGAATCTTCTGAAGCAGAGACTTACATGTTTTTTCAAATAGCTTTTAAGTTATCTTTTGTTTTGAGGCTGTCTGAGACGAAATGCAACAACAGCTACTGTTGCCAAGTAATCTATTCACAGGCTTTTTAAAATCTCATTATCCTTTTCTTTTTCTTTTTCTATTTTTTTTTTTTAGGAAAACAACTCAGCAACAGCATTTCTCTTCCAAAATGCCTTTCTTATTTACAACTTTCCCTTACATTTGAGAAACGTACTTTCTATCTTGAATTCGCACTACAGTAGCTCTTCCAGATCCTCTTGGATAAGGGAATGATACTTTGTCATCTAGACAGTAATTAAGTCACATCGCCTGGGAAGATGCTTTTAGAAAGTATTTTAAAAAAAAATTTTTTTGGAAATGATCTATTTATAGAAATTGTCACCTAAACTCTCAGTTTTATCATTCTTAATTTCAAATAGAAGTTTCAGGCATTGTTTCTGGCTCTGTGGAGATAGGGAGGCATCTATCTAGTAAAGAAATTCAGTGATGTGCATCTTAAGGCCTGCTGTGAGGGGCAGATTATCAATTAAAGACCCTTAGTAGGTCCTTAGAGGGGCTCTTGCTGCCATGATAACTGGGATTTTTTTTAAATAGCTTTATTGAGATACACTTCATATATCATAAACTGAAATGAGTTTTGGTCTCTATTTTGTCCATTAGGGAATATAGATTCTTTAACTGAGTGTGTGTAAATAGAGTTGATTAAAATGATTACATACAGTTAGTTAAGCAATGATAGGAATGTGTAGCAGATGCAACTTCCAGTATATTAATTAGATCTATATTGATGTTCTTCTCAAGCTCTTTCTGGGAGGTTTAGGTTAAGGATTCTACCACTGAACCTAAATCTGAGAGCAGAACCTCTGGGGCAGGGTGAGGGAAATCTTCAGGCACAGGCGTCTCAGGTTGGGGTATAGGGGTTCTCTCTGCCGGTGGGGAACATTTCAGATGTCATAGATATGGAAATGATACCTTTTTACACTAATAAAAAACATTAAAATTAGATGACTCGGAGAAATTTCATGTTCATTCCCTGAAACAGTTTAGCCATGACTTAACATCAATCTGACTAGTAATAAACAAGAAAAGTTTTTAAAAATATTGATTAACATATTTTTTCTTATACATGAATATGCAGTTATTAACTGTAGCTAGAGTAGTTTTAAATTTTATTATATTTCATGACTTCATTAACCCCTAATTGCTGACATAAATGATTTTTTTGTCTTAGGATATAAGGACCCTACAAGAATAAGATCTATACTTTCTAAAAAATAAATATACAAATAGGGTTAATCCTGTAATTTAATAAAAAGTTATTAAATTGCATTTCGGAGATGGTGGTGGGATTCAATTCCAGGATCTTCTGAGTTAGAGATGATTCTGTAATTGCAAATAGAGCCAGCACAGGAAACCTTGTCCTTTGGGTCCTGTGGGTTTGAGTTGCTGCCCATTTTTAAATCCTTTCATTTTTAAATAGTGTATTGTATCAGAAGGAGGATTCTTTAATTTTTCTCTGTTATTAGTGTAAGAGTCACAGAAGTATTTTAAAGTATTTTAAATCCTGAAGAAAAGCATAGTTGGAAAAACCATATATTTTTTGCTTGGTATATGGGCGTCCTAGTGAGCTGGGTCCCTTGACTGCTAATTACCATATGTTGCTGTCTTGTAGAAAGACTTGCTTTCATTTGCTATCTATGAACTCAGGCTCAGGGACTAAATCTTATCTTAGGGACGGATAACTGCTGCCAGTGGTTCAGTGTGGGTCACCTGGAAGAGTTAACTTCTCTTTACTCATTTTACTTCCTTAAAGCTATGAGTGGCAAGTTCTCTCCAGCTAATGAAACTCTCACCTTAATGGAATTAAAAAATAAAATGACTTGAAATCATTCTCAAAATCTTGTATTTTTTTTGCAAATAATTATTATACCCCTATAGAGGCTTATTTTGCCATTATGGATTTCCTGTTTTATGCCATCTCTGCCTTTTTGAATCACACTGATATCCTGATGGGATCAATACTGGTAACTGGACTGAGGAATTAGTAGAAGTACTAGTAGCAGTTGGAGAAATAGTAAACACTTGCATGATACTGTCTATGTGCTAGACCCTAGTCTAGATGTGTTAAGTCATCCAGTCCTCCAGGAGTACATTTATTATTATTCTTTTCTCATTTTGCAGATGAGGAAACTGAGCACAGAAATTTTAACTTGCCCAAGAATTTGAAACCTGGCAGTCTGGTGCCAGAATTCATGCTATTATGCACTATGGTCTAACCTTTCTGTGGAAACAATAATAATGGCCAAGGAGTCAGAATGCAAATATTTAAGTTATAACACTTTCAGTTACATGTTTGTTAGCAGTTGTTTTAGTAAACCATGAATCAAAGATGTAATTGTTTAGTTTAGGTGAGTCAATTATTCTAAATATAAAATTTCCATTATTCTAATGAAAACCTTCTAGGGAATCCCTGTTTTTTTCAACCATTTTATCTTGGAGTTTATTTTAGTCCTTTTTTGTTCTCCATACAAGTTAGACTGAGTAGTACAGCGGGTTGGCCATGGCTTCTAAACTGTAACCATTTGAAATAGTACAGCGGGTTGGCCATGGCTTCTAAACTGTAACCATTTGAAATAGTTGCCGTCTTGCACATGGTAAACACATGGTTCTGTTCTTATGCCCATCTTATGCCTATGTGTACATTTATCTGCATCTGGAGGAAATATGAAGTTTTATGGACAAGAGTAATTAAGCTGACACATATCATCATCCTGCCAAAAGACTAGAAGATATTTGGTTGTATCCCTGCCAAGGTATACCATCCTCCCCTTCCTTTCCCAACACACACACACACACACACACACACACACACACACACACACACACTCTCTCAAGTGCACACACACAGGAAGAATAAAAGAATTATACAGATCTAATAAACTGATAAAATGTTTCTTTCTCGCATGCAATAGTTATTTCAGGTATGTCTCATATAACTTTACTATTTATCCACCACCTGTTTATCCACCATGAGTCATCTATTTAGTATCTTTTTGATGAGCTGGACAGTGTGTACATCTCTCCCTGGCAGGCTTGTGCAGACATATGCTCCTTTTTCATCTTGTAATCAGTGTGGTTTCAGGAAGGTTTTAGATTTCACGATTTAATTCTTTGCATTATAGGAAAAATTCTTTGGGGATTAAGTAAAATTTGCTTTCCCTTAGGACTGAAGCAGCGTTGCTCAAGGTCCAGAATCATGTATAATGCATCAGCTGCCTTAATGGCATTGTCGATTGCAAAGTAGTCTTAACTCTGTAACCTGAAGGAAATGTATTGGCCTATTACTGGTTTATACAGGTCAGGTCTCTTAGTGCTGGGAATAAGGAAAAATGAAAAGTGACAGCTGGTGTCAGCATGAGTTGTTTCTAAGCTCTGTTTGTAACCAATTTGAGTAGAGAAAGTCCTCTTTATTTTCTTGCTAGTGTGAGATATTTTTCAATTCAAAATCCAGATTTCATCTCTTAATATTCAAAGTGTTAGCTATAAACTTAAAAAGACATGTTCAGCTATAAATTTTTTTGAAAATTCAAAGTAGCACTAATGGTATTACTTTGTATAAAACAAATTATTTTATCCTAGACTTGTTCATATTTTAATTCTAGTTATAGAACTTATATTTTCATTGTATAGTGTCTAATACAAGCCCATTGTTGCAAATTTTTTTGAAATTCAGAGTGAACTATTGGAGTAATTATGACTGAACAGGAAGTCGTGGAAGTGTTGGTTTTAAAAGTTTGAAACCAGTTTGAAGCAAAAAAAAAAAAAAAAATCACAAATTATTCCCTCAGTGTTGTCCCAAACTATGTTATTTTCTTATTCATTTGTAAAAAGTTTTTATTTTATGGTGAATAAGTGGTCACTATAAAAATAAGAATAGGTAATAAAGACCAGAGGATAAGTACCCGGTACTAAGTAGTTTGAGTGTTTATCCTTTTTGGTGGGGTAATTGATCAGGGCTCTAGTATCAACTATCAAACATTTTATCATAGTAGCCTTTCTTTGCATTTATAAGGTAGAAGAGGAGGTAGATGCAGGTGGACTTGTTTATCCCCATAGGAAATTCCTGAAAACATAAGCACATGGAGATACTTAGACTGGAAAGCTGACATTAGAGATTTATAGCAGAATGGAAAAAAAGCCCAAACTGTCACATTCCTTACTTGTGTTCTCAACCCTGTTTCATTCAATAGATAATGTGTTGTGTGCTTGCCATCAGCTCATGGATATAGCTATGAACAATACATGATGCCGTTATTACCCTCATAAAGCTAGTAATTTATTAGTGTTATAGGCTTAATAAAAGTAACTACCAAAAGGTCTTTTTTAAATGACAGTTATGAGAGTGCTATGAAGAAAAGTCCATGTTGTCCTGGAAGCATTTGATGGAGGACCTCACCTAGTCTGGTTGGTTCAGGAAGACTTCCTTGAGGAAATGATACTAATTCTGAGGTTTAAAGATAAGTAACAGGCAAGTGGAATGGGTGGGGCATATGCCAAGGCCCAGAGGCCACAGTGCATGTGAGGAATGGAAAGAAAACAGAGAGTCTCCACCAAGAGGTGGAGACACTGGTACAGAGGGAGGGAAAGTAGGAGTACAATGTTTGACCAGAGCCTCAGCTCAAAGCAGTCAGGAACAACCTAAAGGAAGCAAGATGGATTATGCCTCTGGATTTCACACTCTGATTACTTTCTGCCTTTGTTTTCTCTTCTCTTGTTATTCTTGATAATCTGGAGAGTACCTCTAACTCTCTCTGGAAGGCAGAGTGGTTGCTTTGGTAATTCTGGGTGGGGTCAATAGGTGTTCTGCATAGAAATTCCATTTTTGGACAGAGTAAGTGGTGTCTTCTTGAGGTCATGCTACTTTTCTGATTAATAAAATTTTCTCATCTGTTACATGAGGAACACAGACATGTAGCCTAGAGCTTTGGGTATGGGAAGTGTTCCCTAAATGTCATTATTGATATCATTATTGAGATAAAGTGGCAATTAGTAAAGAAGTTCTGGCTAGGTGTTTGGTAGCTTCTACCCTTTTTTACTGCTGGTCTCTGATTCTGCTCAGGACACAGGAAGCGCATCAAAATCACCAATAGCTGTCCTTCACTCTGTTTCGTAATAAGACAATCTTCTATGCCCCTAGACTATCAAGTCCGTGAGAAGTTACTCCAAAAGTACACTACCATGGGAACTTGTATTGTATACCTAGCACTTGGCATAGCGTGTGCACCTGGAAGACAACAAATATCTGTTGAACAAAAAAAAACATAAGTGAATGAATTATGCCAGGCGTTAGGAAATTGGGTAGTTTCTTCTGTTCACCCAAGACTATATGGCGAGAAGTCCAGTTTGGACAGGTCTGGAAGAGCATATTATTCCCCCTACTATAAAAGATCCAGTGAAAAATAAAAACCAGATAGGGAGGCTTACATCTGCTTACTCGATGCCAACTCCATACTGTATGCTGAGGCTCATATTCACGTGTTTCTTTTCTAAGGTATTTTAGAGCCACTTCTAAATCAACTTTAAATTTGAAGTCGTGAAATACCAGCAATTGACCTGTGATAAAAAAATTCTGTAATTTTGAAATATTTAAAAGATATAAAAAATGGTATAAAATATTATAACAGATATCTGCATGTAGATTTAACATGTTAATATTTTGCTATATTTTCTTCAAATCTTTTTATGGTTTTTAAAATCTACTAATTCTGTGTCAAATATATCTTCTGTTTCATTTCTGTTGTGCTTTTTTTATGCCTTTACTCTTACTTGATCAATCTTGTTAGTTTTTTTAATACATTTTTTTCAAAGAGCCAGTTTTCTTTTGTTTCTAATGTTTACTTTCTTTTACTTAAAAAAAAAACCTGTTTTGTTCTTTTTATAACTCATTAAGTTAAATGTTTAAGTTATTCATTATCGATCTTCATTTCTATGAGCATCTAAGGATGTAAAATTTACCCTTAGGTACCATTTTAGCACCATCCTAGAAGTTCTAATACCTAAATTCTTTCATCGTCCATATATATATTTTGTAATTCATACCATGATTTTTATGTGACTCATAAATTATTGATTTTTATAAATAATTTTTAAATTGTTTAAAATTTTTGTATTTAACATTTAAAACCTTTCCAAATATACGAGCATCTTTTGTTGTTGGTTGTAACTTTTATTTTTTTGTGGCAAGTGCAGTGTACAAGATACTGATTCTTTGGAAGTTGACCTAGTATTTATATGAAAAAGTTGGTAACCTTTGATTTTTTAAAAATAGATTGCAAATCATAGAATCAAAAAGGACTTCAGAGATCACCTAATTCAACTCCCTCCTTTGTTTTACAGGAAAATAAATAACCAAACCAAAACAAAACAAAACAGAACAAAAACAGACAAATCACCAACCTGTGTCTAAACAGTTGCTGAAAAAAAAAGCATGTATATTTTTCAGGCTTAGTATCACCTTTTAACCAGATACAACATTAAATACTAATTTGCCTCCCTGAAGATATTGTTTAGAAGTTCCTCTTTGTTTGTACCTTTGAAATAGTCCCGCACTAAGTCAAAATCATCCACAGAAGGGTAAAAATGACCACTGAGTGCTAATGATGAGTTCTGGAGCACAGCGGTTAAGGCTCTAGGTGTAAGAGGGAAAAGAGATGCAATACAGCCCATTTGGCATCTGGAAGTTTTCCCTGTTGATCTTTCCTTCAAAAAAAGAATAGATGAGAAGATGATAAAATGGAAATAAATTAAAGGAGGATAAGTTCATAGTAGAAGTGGAAAAAAAAGTTTTTTTTCTTTACCTCAGATCCTCGTATAGTTACATTTTCTTAAAAAAAAAAAAGGAGGAAAAGAAAACAAAATCTTTTCAGGTAGAACAAAAACCCTTTTTCTTCCTTTATTTTAGGAATGCCAAATATGCTTTCTTTTTGTGTAACTGTCTTCTAGGCAATGATATTTTTTTCCTGTTATAGTCAAACATTGACTACAGAATAAGGTTTTAGGTAATATGCATCTCTGATGCTAAAAAACTCATATAGGGCAATACATTTAAACTTCTATTATTTATAAAAAGATACAGTTATGTAGTAGTTTCCTGGAAAGAGTTATAATTTCATGAGTTTGTAATTATATAGTCACAGTATGTGGTCCACATTGATTTTCCATTCTCCCAGTTTAGAGCTGCATCTCAGAGAACCTAATAAGTATCTTCTCTGCATTACAGTGATTTGTTGCTGTGGAGCATTTTGTAGGAACCTAAAATTTTTTAGTAGTCTGATAAGAGATTGTTAGATTGATGGGTCTGTAATGATTACTGACAGCTGAAAAAATAATTTCTCTTGCCTATTCTCTGGTTAAAAATAAGCAGTTTGGGAAGCTGTGTTTGACTTGATAATAGAATCGAAGTTCAGGTTTACTGTATAATTTGTGTAAAAATAGTAATGAATATTTTAAAATATTTTTAAATGACACTATGGGAACTAGAATAGCTGGCGAAAGGTAATTAAGATATAGGTTAATCTTATTAGAAGCAAAAATCCTTGGGTTTTGAATATAAAAATTCACTTAGTCATGTTCAAAGAGATGAGAAGTTATACTGTGTTGAATCGTGTTCCTCAAAATTAATGTCTCCTGGTATAGGTGAATGTGACCCTTTTTTCAAATAGGTCTTTTCAAATGTATTCAAGTTAAGAGGAGATTTTACTGGATTGGGGTGGGCCCTAATGCAATAACTGGTGTTATTCCACAAGGAAAGGTTAGACGTAGGGACAGAGACAGGCACACAGGGAGAACACGATGTGGAGACAGAAACAGATTGGAGGATATGTCTACAAAACAAGAAACACTGAGGATTGCTGGCAACCACTGGGAGTTAGGAAGAAGCGAGAGCCTTCAGAGGGAGCATGACTCTGCCAACACCTTGATTTCAGACTTCTAGCCCCAGAACTGTGAGAATAAATTTCCGTTGTTTTAAGCCACCTAGTTTTTGATAATTGGTTATGGGAGTCGTAGGAAACTAACACACAGTTCTTTTGATTATAACTAATGTAAAATCAATTAGGGTGTATGCTGGAGGTGCCTAAGAAGAGAGGGAGTAAGTCTTAACCTTTTGGAAATGCATTGCAGCTCAAAAGACTTACAATTGTTTACTTAGGGTACTTGTGAGCTGTAACTCCTGGGAGCCTATCATAGTTTTCATACTTTACCCCGGGGAAATCAGTATAAGGAAAGACTCCTGCATAACAATAAAAATAGATTGTAAGCTCACTGGGTCCCTGGTGGGCTTTTTTCCTTTTAATTTGAGAGCTCAAAAGAAAATTATAGCCCCTATTTTCTGCAGGGTTCACCATCTTCCAATAAAACTAACTCTTTCCTTATCACTTTTATTTATATTCAGTACCTTTCTAGTTTTATTTTTTTCCTTTCTTGTGGAAACTTGTTACAATAATCTTTTTTTTTTTTTTTAAATCTTTTCCTCTTTAGGAGGAACCATGCATCTTTTAAATGAAATATTCTCTTTTTTTGTTAGCTCGATTTGTCTCTTTTTAGTTTTTAAAATGGGTTTTGATTGATGACTATGCTATAAGAACCTGATGTTTATCAATAAATATGAAAACAGTGCAGAGATTTTAATGACTACTTAGCTTTAGATGTTGGGATGAGATAATTTAGATGCTGCTTGAACACTTGTGCTCTGGAGTCGGGTGGCAAACAAATTTCTAAAGGTGTCAGTTGGTAGTATAATGAAATACAGAGTAGCTGTGATAAAATAGGCAACATGCTTTACTCATCTTCAAGTAATTTTTGTCTTACAAGAAAATGGAAATGTGAGAACGGAGGCTCACTGTTAACAAATTTGCTAATTTTTAGGGGAAGATGGAAATCTAAGTTTCTAGAACTGTGAAAGGCTGAGATTTTATCCTAATTGCAAGTTAATAACTTGGCCTGCTGCAATTAGATCTGTGCTGGCAGAAGACAGGGGCTCCTGGTCAGAGACAAAGTACTTTGTTACACGTAGCCATAGCAGTAGCCAGAATATCAACATGTTCTTATACTTGTGTTATGAGCCTTTATTCCCAGAGCGTGACACAGGAAGGGCCAGGTGACACCTGCACACACAGTGTGTTGTTCCTAGAGAAAAATTCCGAATTTAAGAAACCTGAATCTTTCATACTAGGAAGTAAATATGCTTCCCCTTTGCTCTAGAGGGACATGTTTCTTCTAAAACTGTCCACTATACAAACACCCTTGAAAGGAAAGTCCAGAACAATCTCAAGGCAACAAGGAGTCCTAGATTTATATTATAGCAAGTACTATTGAGTAACCTTTCAGAATTTATTTCCATGGGTTATATTAAAAATGACATTTTAATCAGTCATTTAAATTAAACCTGATTATATAAGGGTAGTTTTTGAAAAAATCCATAGTGTTAAGTATTCATTTATACTCTTGATCTTAGAGTTATATTTCATGGCCAGTGTGCTAACAAAACAAATTTCAGGGAACAACCTTATACTGATCAGTATGGAAACAACCCCTTCAAAACACCTAAATTCTATTTTCTATTGCCAACAATTCAAAAAGAATGAATATGACAACTAATGCAATATGGTACTCTGGTGTGGATCCTGGAACGCAAAGAGGAAATTAATGGAAACACTGATGAAATCTGAATGGTCAGAATCTAGTAAACAGTAATATACCAATGTTAATTTCTTAGTTTTGACAAGTATTCTCGGGTAACGTAGGATGTTAACAGTGGGAGAAACTGGGTAATAGATCTATTAGAACACTTTTTACTACCTGTGTAACTTTTCTGTGAATCTAAACAAAGGACAGTTATATAAAAATTAAATACATTTAGCTTTGCGAAAAATTGACTACATTATTTCTCTCATTTTGGCATGAACTGGTAAAGATTTTGAAATGCATTAGTATAATCCACGGATTATTGGCATCTGGGAACCTTTATGGGGTAGCTTTATTTAATTTTAACTTACTGTAAAATGAGGTGAAATTACCTTTCTCTCTACTTTTCCTAGAAAGCCTATAGAATCAGATACCCTTTACTTGAACAGATATTTAGTCTATGTTTCTTTTATGAATCCAGTCTAATTCTGCTTAATCCCAGGTTATGAATTTTAATCAGGGTGGGTTAGTGGATCCTCTCCAACATAAGATTTAGTTTTTCTAGGAATTTCCTTGATGCAAATGGCCCTTCAGAGACTCAGAATAGTCCTGACTCAATAACACTTGAATATTTCTCACTATTGGGAGGGCGGGGCAAGCGTAGGAAGAGGAGTTTCCTCACGTTAATGCCAATTAAAAGGAAATTGGGAGGAAGTTACTGTAGGCAAGCACCTGGTGGAGTAGACTCTAGCCATGCAGCCACAAACATATCTGGGCAGTGCTCATGCCCGAGAGGACTCTAGTGTGCAATGGAGTTCAAGGGCTTAAGTTCCTGCAAAGGTATATAGCTTCTCAATCATGCCAGCATGTTGGAATCATCTGGGCCGATCTTAAAAATGCCCAGGTCCCAGAGGTTCTGATAAAGTTGGTATAGGGTGAGGCTTGGTATTTTTTAAAAAGCTATCCCTGTGAAACTAATGTGCACCCAGGGTTCAGAACTGCTGTGCTAAAGTGAGCAAGGATCTCACCTGTGGAGCAGGAAGATTGGCCAGAACCCCATTCTTCAGGGCAGAAGGCCAGTCCTGGGACCAGTGCCCATTGAGAGGGGTTAGGGCTATGATTCAGGAGAAGAGCAGAAACACAAGGGTGGCAGGTTTGGTGTTTTGGTCTGAAGGTGTTTGTACTGGTCCTGTCCCTTTCATGGTAATCAGATCATTTGTATTTGCCTGTGACTTTCATGGATGTAGCACCGAATGACCCACATCCTGGGAAAACACTTGGTCCTAGGCTAACTGGGACAGTTGATCACTCTAGTCTTTTAATCCAGGCCAGAGCATCCTGTGAGGTACCCTATTACCAGCACCTGTGCTCTTCCTGGATCAGTACATGGCAGAATTCTACAGATTCTTATCTCACCTTTTACCTTCCATTTTATTTCTGATAATGCCAGCTGGTTTGGGGGGAACAAGAAAAAAATATGGAGAAGAGCTATGGCTTTTTACATCTTTTCTGCTTCTGTAAAAATCTGCTCAGGAACTAGTGTAGGATTTCAGTGAGCTCAGCAGTGAGGAGCTTTAGAATGCAGAGGCAGGTGTAGTGGAAAGCAGTTCTCAAACTTCATGGAGTACTCAAAATCACCTGGAGGGTTGGCTAAAATGCAGGCGGCTGGGTTGTATGCCCCGCCATTCTGATTAAGTCTAGAGGGAAACCTGAGAATTTGAATTCCTAAAAAGCAGATGCCGTTGGGCTAGAAGCCACTCATTTGAGAACCAGCAGCGTAAAGACACTTGATTTTAGGCATACCTGAGTGTGAAGGCGTCTATATCTTCTCACTGGTAAAATGGGGAAGTTTTTATTCACCTCATGGGTCATCATGAAATATCGCATAAATCATGAAGGTCACCACGCAGAATGCCCAGAATATGGTGGACACTTTCATTCTCTGAAAGGTCCTAGTGTCTTTCTGGTATCTTCTGCATGGGGATGGTTTGGTCTTGTGTTGACTACTGTAAGTTAATAATTCCAAATACAATAATCAAAATCACCTGGGGAATTTTCTGCACCTCTAAAACCCCTGGGGCCCTACCTCTACGGAGATTCTGATCGCGTAGATCTGAGGGAAGGCCTGGGAATCAGTCAGTTTAAAAAGCTCGCCACGAAGATTCTGATAGTTTCAGGAACCACTGCTATTGAGCACCGTTTCTCTAGAGCAGGGCTTTTCATCCACTGCAACTTCATTGATTCATCTGGATCACTTGAAAAGATGCTGACGCCTGCGTCCCATCTTTGCTTATGATTTTGTTGGTTTGGAATACGGCTTAGGCATTGGGATTTTAAAAGCTCCCCAAGGTATGCTGATAATGCAGCCAGAGTTGAGACTACTGCTCTAGTGTATTTTTGGTGCAAGAAAAACATGGAGTTTTTGTTAAAATGCAAATTATTGGTCCCGGAGCTGCTTAAATAGGGTTTCTGGGCAAGAGACAGAGTAATCTGCATTATTAGTCAATGGCCTGAACTGTTACTCTTAAATAAATTATGAGAATCCCTGCTCAAGGGACATGATAGACTCCCTCATTGAGTAAATATTCTCTGATTGCACCTCTCACCTATTTTTATAGCAGTTTACAGTGGATGCTACTTTGTTATTTCATAGAATCCCCTGATATTTTGTGAAGCAGCGTGGGTAGATATTATCCCCATTTTATTGATGAGGAAACTGAGATTCAAGGAGGTTTTCTCTCTAATGGCACTCTTGGGGATATAAACATAGATCAGGCGCATGTTCTTCCCTGACAGGAAACCTTAGTCTGATGGGGGACATAAGATAGAAACAAGAATGTAAGTGTAAAGAGAGGTAGTACAAATCTCTTTAAAAATGAACGTTCAGAGAAAGAGTGGTTAGTGAGAAGTCATTTGTCGGGGGGAGGGAAACTGCGGAGGTGCTTTGGAGGAGGCTTCCCTGGCCCATCTTGGAGCTGATAGACTCGTTGAGGGTCCTTTGAGGGTCTGGATGGAGGGCAATGACTGTGGCCTCGCTGCTGTGCTTGTACTGCTGCCCTTTATGGGATTTTCAAAGTTTTATAACACAGTCTGGGTAACTTCCTTCGTGTTATATTTTTTTAAATCATATTAGTAGTAAATTTTTTTGTTTTTTGTTTTTTTAATTTTTGACATCTTTCTGACTTTTTAATAAAGGTATGATTTGTTTTTGACTTTTGCAAGTAAATGATTATTTTGACTTTCTAGAATAAAAATTGCAATAAACTTTTTGTCCATTGGGAAGATAAACCAATAGACATATAAATGATTATATAGTTCATTTTTATAGAGGTAGACAATTATTTTATCTATACCTAATATGCTAAAAATAAACACCTGTACTGTTATAAATGCATTATTAAGTCAAGGACTATGAAGAAAGTTTCAAGGACAGTAGACTTATTTCTGGAACAAAAGAGACAGTAAGAAAAAAGCTGACTAGCAGTCCGATAAAGAACTAAACTATTAGGATGTGCTGTGTTTTCTTTTTCTCTATAACATCTGTCTTAGATTATTCTATGTAATACCTACTTGCATAAAGCATTGGTTCTTCAAGAAAGTTATATGAAGATAGGGAGAACCATTATCATTCACCAGACTTGGTGAAATTGGCTTATGTAGTGGTCTATTGAAATATACAATTTTTAATAAAAGGCAATTTAGTATTTTCAAATGTACATCTTTTAAAACAGATGTGAGTGCAAATAAATACTATTATATTTGTCTTTTAATTTATCTATTAATATTTTAAATGCACATACTCTTTGACCTATCAGGTCCATATCTAGAAATCTATCTACCTATATACTGATAGAAGTGCACAAAAATATATGAAAGAGAGTTTGTTGTAATATTGTTTATGACAGCAAAAAAATAGAGACAGTCCAAATGTCCATTAGTACAGACCGTTTAAATGAATTATTGTTCACTCCTATAATGAGATATTATGCCATCATCGAAAGAATGAGATATCGATATCAAAAGATGTCAAGATTACTTTAAGGAAAAAAAATCAAGTGGCAGAACAGGGTGCATAGTGTAAACCCATTTGTGCAATGAAAAGGATATTTATGTATATGTGAATGTACACATTTCCTTAACTAAGCGTAGACTACTCTTGACATGCTGCACAAAATCTGTCAAAAATGCTTACCTTAAAGGAAGCGACTGTAGCCTGGGCAGTATGTGTGAAGGAGCTATTTTATACTCTTCACAATGTACCTCCTGAATATTCAGAACTTCTTCTGTAAGCATTTATTTTTTAAAATATTGAATTAAAATAATTCTTAAATTTATTTTAACATTTTATAGTATATTTTAATATTATTATGTTATAATAATTTTATAATATATTTTTATAAATTAAAGAAGCCTTTTAACATTAAGGCCTTTATGCTGGACTAAGAAATTTTTACGCATGTTAAAGAGGAAAAAAAGCTTTAGTTTTTAGTTTGAATAATTATTGATTTATGATGGATAATCCCTGAAAAAAAATCACAACACAAAAACTAATTTCCAACATTATTTAGAAAAATTACATATATCACCAGTTGAGAGCCTCAAAATTTCTGTTATAATAATCCAAATTGAAGACATTTTTTCCCCCTGGTGTTTATGCTTCTCTTGAAATGTCATGCAAACATTTGATAATGAATCAAGCATATTGAGCTCTTCATTTCATTTGCAGCGTTAGGCTTTTGTGCAGATGAATCCTGATCATATGCTGTTTTTGGATTGACTTCTATTTTTAAGAATCAGAAATTAGTGAAAGATTATTTTCCATTATCTAATCATTTATTTAGCCCTAAGATAATGGAGGATTATTTGCAAACATGAATTCTTTGTCCTTTTTATGATTTAATATAACATGTTTCCAGAGTTAGTATTTTAAAGAAAACTTTTGTGATTTATAAAACATTTCTGATATGCCTTTTCTTCTGAGAAAAGCATAGCATAAACTTGTTATGTTTTGATATAAACACTGTAAAAATAGGCATTTTTCTTCATTGGTTTAATTTAGTGATTCTCAAATGACATATTCATTTTTACTAAGCTTTATGTGAAAGCATCATCTTGCTGCTACTCAAGGTTGAGTTTCTCATGACTAGGGAAATAGATTAAACTTATTCTGGTGCAAGGCCCACATGTGTATTTCAATATGTTTCTTTGTTCCTTTTATCATCACCTGCGTAAAAGGAAAGTTAAGTCGATTTTTATTACCCTGTCTTCTGATTTGGAGTCAGCTCACTAAGAATGTTTATGAATAATTCTGTTAGAAATGGTTTGATAATACTAATTTGAATAATGAAATATTGTGCAGAGCTTTACATATGGAAGTGCGGTGTGGGCAGAAACCTGTGCAATGGTGCGGTTGACTGTCCTTGTGATGTGATAGCAAAATCTCATGTTCTCTGTGTCTGTTTTCAGGGAGGAGAACACTGTTACTACCAGGGCCATATCCGAGGAAACCTTGCCTCCTTTGTTGCACTGTCAACATGCCACGGACTTCAGTAAGTGTCCAGATTATTTTGGTACTATGTACTCTTTCAATCACTTATTTTATTTTTAATGCACTGTAATTGAAATCCTTATTTTTGGTAGAGAAATAATTTTAAATCAGTGATGGATCTGATCATTTCTTCTTTGTGGTTTATAAACCAAGCAGATTTTAAAATGGGAGTTGCAGAAACCAGGGGCTTTGGAATTATAATATGTTACCTTATAGTGATGTTTGAAGTATTTTTCTAGTTTCATCCAATTTGAGACAGGAGTGGTTTGGGTAACTTTGGTCTCTGTTTCTGTGGATGGTTAGCCCCTGGATACCAGTTCTGCTACTCCTCCTTGATGTTAGTTTTTATATTTTTGTGAAATAATAGAAATTTCAATAGATGAAAACTCTTGACTTCTTGCACAAAGAAAAAAGACTGCAGGTTATCTCAAGTGTTTCAGTGTTCATGTGTTTCAGCCCTTTTTTTTTTTAATGCCAGGATCCCACGTAGCTGACAGCAAACTTGTGGGAGGGTCTGTCTGTTCTCAGAAATCTCCAAGGCTTGGAGTTCATCCTTCCTCGGGGCCTTGCTTTCTTTCTTATAAACTTCATTATTGAAGAATGTTTGCTGATGTTTAACGTGGGAATACGTCTGCTTCCTCCATCCTGTAGATAATGGTGATACACAGGTGGCTGTCTCTCACTTGTTTTGTAACTTCTTACAAAGCTACTGTGTCATTTCTCAGTATTCTACTTAAGCGAAATCATTTCAGTTCCTTATTTGTTTTACTTTGGGGCTGGGGCAGGGTGGAGAGCGGGGGGGGTGGGGAGGCATAGAACAAGCCAGCACTTTAATTCAGTTTTGTTAAATTTTTGTTTGGCAACTTTAAAATACTTTCTGTCTGTTACTAAGTTAGATAAGTTAAAGGTGTGGCTTTTTCATGAAAGTAGCAGTTATCGAATGTCTGTTTTGTGGCAGCCACTAGGAATATTAAGGTGATTAGAACATGAACCCTGCTCCCAACAGCTCAGTCCAGTGGGGAAGCTAAATCTAGCTCAGCTTCCTACTATCGAATGTGATAGATATATTTGTATTCTTTGAGAGAGAAAAAAGCTGAGAAAAATGTGAGCTGAGAGTGGGCACTGAAGAATAAAGTGGTACTTGAGGGCTCCAGAGAAATGGCACCTGAGGAAGGTAGAGTTGGCCCCAGAACAGAGTTTGATAGAATCTTCCAAGAATGGGGTTAGATTGACAGGACTTAAAGAAAATAAGGAAAGAGATCTAATGGGAAAGACCAGAAAATCTAGCTAGTTTGCCTAAATGGTACCTCTGGTTAGGCTCTAGCAGTAGGTGCATGAGAGGCAGAAAGAAGAGAGTGTGAGGATCAGTTAAATAGCCAGGAAAAGGAGGTTATATGCCTGAGAGCATGGAAGACTTCTATTTGCTTATTATTTGTTCTAAAAGACTATTTCACTTATTTTAAATAAATTCTTTGAATAGAGACTTTTTAAAAAAAATTGAGTTAATATATATAGTTCCCTGATTCCAATTTCTAAAGATCCTCTAATTTTTTCCCCAGATTTATTGAAATATAATAGATAATTAGTTGCTTATATTTACATTATAACATTGCACAAGTCAATGAGTTTTTTTCAATTATAGTTAGCATACAATAATATATTAGTTTCAGTTGTACAGCATAGTGATTAGAGCTGAAGTGATCACCCCACTAGATCTAGTACCCCTCTTATGCCTTACATATTTATTACAACATTATTGACTATTTTCCTTATGCTACACTTTATGGCTCCATGACTCTTTTGTAACTATCCATTTGTAGTGCTTAATCCTTTTGCCCTTTTCCACCATCCCCTCCTATCTAATAGCCCTCAAAATATTCTCTGTATCTATGAGTTTGTTTCTGTTTTCATTGTTATTGTTGTTTATTATGTGAAATTATGTAGGATTTGTATTTCTCTGACTTACTTTATGTAGTGCAATACCCTCTAAGACCATCCAGGCAATATCTTTTTTCATCCCCTTCTTTTTAGCCTGTGTGTGTCTTTTAATCTGAAGTGAGTCTCTTGTAGGCAACATATGTAGGGGTCTTGTGTTCTTATCCATTCAGCCACCCTATCCTTTGATTTGAGCACTTAATTCTTTTTCATTTAAGGTACTTGTTGATATATATTTAGTTGTTACCATTTTTTGTTTATGATTTCGATACATGTTTTTTCTTCTTAAAGAAGTTCCTCCAACATTTTCTGTAATAGTGGGTTGGTGTTGATGAATTCCTTTAGCTTGTTTTTGTCTGGGAAGCTCATTATCTGTCCTTCGACTCTAAGTGATAGCTTTGCTGAATAAAGTATTCTTGGTTGTAGATCCTGGGTTTTCATCACGTCGAATATTTTTTGCTAAGCCTTTCTGTCCTGCATGGTTTCTTTTGAAAAATTAGCTGCCAGTTTTATAAGTGCTCCCATGTAGGTAACTAACTGCTTTTCTCTTGCTGCTTTTTAAGATTCTCTCTTTGTACTTAACCTTTGGCACTGTAATTACAATGTGTCTTGGCGTGGGCCTGTTTGGGCTCCTCTTTCTTGGGACTCTCTGAGCTTCCTGGGGTTGTATGCGTATTTCCTTCACCAGTTTAGGGAAGTTCCAAAATTATTTCAAATAGCTTTTCTATTTCTTGTTCTCCCTCTCATCTTTCAGGTACCCCTATTACACAGATGTTTTTACACTTATTTTTGTCCCAAAGACTCCTTAAATTATTATAATATTTTTAGCTTCTTTTTTCTTGCCATTCTGATTGAGCGACCTTGGCTTCCCCATCCTCTGTATTGGTAGTTTGATCCTCTTCTTCATCCACTCTGTTAATTCCCTCTGATACACTCTTCTTCTCAGATAACGTATGCTTTATTTCTGACTGGTTCCCTTTTATAATTTCCATTTCCATTTTTATGTTTTTTATCTCTTTGTTAAAGTTTTCACTGAGTTCATCTACACTTCACCTAAGTTTACTGAGCATCTTTATAACCAATGTTTTGAACTCTGCATCTGTTAGATTGCTTGACTCCATTATTCCTGGATCTCTGTTCTGGTCTCTCATATGATTTCTGCTTCTTTGTCTTCCCATTTTGGCTGCCTTTTTGTATCTGTTTCTATGTACTAAGCAAAGCTCCTAAGTCTCTCAGTTTATTAACATGACTTTGTGTAGTAGGCGTCCAGAGGCACAGTCCTGAGAGAGGGGTTCAGTTTCAGGCCAAGTTTAGCCCCAGCTTGTGCCCCTCCAGGGCCACCTGTTAAGATTCAGCAAGCAATCCACAGATGCTGTGCTTATAGTTGCCTCAAGAAACCACGCCAGAAACCGAGGTCAGCTGCCACCAGTGTGGGTCTTGGAGCTTACTCAGCAAGTTGCACTGGACTCACTGAGGACACAATTGAATGTGATTTGGGTGGGGCCGTGAGTTGAGGGAGATGGAGTTTCAGAGAATCCTCTGGGTGGAATGACCTCTGTTATCCAGTTAGTTGATGTCTCAGATATGGTGGCTCCTGGGTCTACATACTGGGATGGAGAAGGGCTCAACAGAGGAACAGTGGATACTGCCAACACTTCTGCCCAGGAGAAAGCTTTGCCTCCTGCCCTTTCTCCAAAAACCCAGCATCTCCCTGTAAGTTCCTGGTGCCCCCTTGGCAGCTGAACAGGCTCCGGTGCTCAGAGTGGATGAGTCCATCACTGCAAAAGTCTGCTTGTGGACACAGCCCCTTTAAGAGGCATCTGCAGCTGCTGCTGCCATAGCCTCTGTTATGGACTCGGACATGGCAACCTCGCATCCTTGCCCTGTCCTACCTCCTCCAGTTGCAGAGTGATTTCTTATTCCATCTTGTCCCCAGGCGACTCTGCTTGCTGCTTGCTCTGTGTTTCCATCATATCTTTGATGTGTTCGTAAGAGCAGATGAACAAAGCCTTTATCATCTATGCCATTTTCCCCAGTCTCCAGGAAGACATTTTTGCAAGAGGACTCCATGCCTGATATCAGAGGGCCTTGGTTTTCTTATCTGGAAAAAGAAACATTGAAATCCCCTTTAGCAGTAACATCGTTATATCTGATCTCAAGATGTGCACAGCTGTCAGCTAGGAATAGTACTCTGGGCCTGTTGACATTTGTGACAGCAAATGTATATTATAGGAGAGTGATATAAAAACCAAGAGGCTTCCCCCCACCTCTCTTTTCCTTTTAAAATCTCAATCCAAAGTCACTTTGTAAGTAAGCATCTGGCCTAGTACTTATTCCAGATTGCCTCCCAGTTTTCCAAAATGACACAATATTGTGTGAATCAAAGAGAAGGTATTGCCTTCTCAGGGCTTTAATAGAGTGGAGAGTCTGAGACTGAAGGCTTACTACTGACCCTACATAGTTGTCTGAAAGAGGATGGAAAAGAAACTTTAAGGAAATTTTAGTGACTAGATCAGGAGTAGAACTCAGAGCCTGCTACCGTTGTTTTAACTAAGTAAAATATACCTTTAGAAATTCCTTCATTTAAAACTAAACAAAAATAAGCAGAAAACCTACTGCATGTCTGGGAAAACTGTCAGGATTGTATACAGGTGTGTTTAGGTGTTCTTAGACTTTTATAAGCATGTTAGATAAATTTATGCTAGTTCTTTTTTGTTATTTATTATTACCTCTCATCTTGATTTTACCTTCTGAACAAAAATGACTGACAAATATTGTGTGTGTGTGTGGGGGGGGAGGGGGTTATTACCAAATATTAAATTTGTGTTGTCTCAATTGCAGTGATTTAGATTTGAGATATATAATTTCATCCATGACTCATCTTTTATTAATTACCAAGTATATTGAAACTTTTCATTTTTCTTGATTTACTGAACTCAGTTGAAGAATGTAAAGGAGGAAATAGTCAGATTCATGTTTTTTTGCATAAAGAACCTGCAAGTGTATGTTTTTTCAAATTTGAAAGACTAATGGGTAATATTTGGGTCCTGGTATGCTCCATGTGACGACAAAAATCCTTCAACTGTGAACCTTAAAGAATGGAATCTGTTGTAAGTCTATTGCCCTCTTGTGGCAATTTGTAAGAATGACCATTTCCTTTCAAAATCTTGTGATGCAGCCTTTCAAAATTTTAGTTCAATTGATTCAGTCCTAGTTGCAGGTTTCTATCGAGTATATTCTGTGTTATGGACTCAATATACTTATTGTAATTTATATAAATATAATATAAAGGTGTAAATCTTCAAACAAAGCAAATAAAACACATATGCCTTTTAATTGCTAAAGAATCAATAATGGCATATTGTCACATAGTGAACCAGAATCTTTTAGATATATATGGTGTCAGAATCTGCTTTCTTTACACTTTATATCATGATGTGTAAACCCAATAAAATAACTGATTTTCACATTGGACACTAACCTAATGCAAGAGGACATAACACCCAGTTACTAGTTAAACAAAACAATTTGCTTGCTACTTAATCAGTGTAATTATATGAACTTTGGTAAAGGGTAATGGTTTTATGCAATTTTCTTGGTGGGTCTGGCAAGTTCTCATTGGGCAGGAAGAACATTTACTGTCATATTTGGTCAACTGTTTTGAAAGGTTCACCCCACTGATTCCTTAGGTGTGTATCTTACAAACTGCATCTGTTTTATCTTTAAATTCCAAATGTAATGTCATCCAAATTCAGAAAGTGCAATTTTGGTTGAAAACCTTACAGATGTGAGAAAAGCAGTTCTAAGGGTATATGAATGTTGAGAACACATGGAAGATGTTAAGGCAAGAATGAAAGTATTTGGGTAGATGCAGAGCTGGCGGCCATTGTCATTATAGGTTAGGGAAACCAACAGATTTTACTAAGCCATCCCTGAAAGACAATTACTGTTCCCTGTTTAAAAGCTTGGGTGTCATGCAGTCATTTCCACCTAACACTGGAAAATGACTGCAGAAGATCACAACTTCACCACACCCACCCCACAGATGTCTGAATGATATGACACATTCCTTCAGCATCGTGGAGATCTTGATCTCAGAAGAAAAATTGTATTCTCCTAAAAGGAGTGGCCATCAGGATTTCTCTGAGTGAGAGTTGAAGCCATCTGTGGCTTAAAATGCCCTCAAGAGGATTTCTCAATTGGCTGATAGTCATCTGCAGTCTAAGGGTCCAAAACTGAACTCCAGATTTACGCCCTGCTTCCTGCATCCTGCTTCCGTGTGCCTACCCCAGTCTGCTCTTCCACGGCTTTTTTCATCTTATTAAATGACAACTCCATTTTGCCAGTTGCTCCAGTCAAAACCTTGCAGTCCTCACTAACATGACTCTTTCTGAATCCTCTATTTCAAATCTATTAACAAATCCCATTGGTTTTACTTTTGAAAAAATAGCCAGAACTTGACCAGCAATTCTTGCTATCTCCACCATTGCCACCGTGATCTAAGCTACCATCTCCTTTCACTTGGATTATTGCAATAATTACTCATTTCTATTCCTTGATATCTGAAAGATTATTGTAATATAGCCATTGGAACAATTATTTTAAAATGTAAGGGGTATTGTATTTCCCCTCTGCTTAGAACCCTGCAGTGGCTCTTCATCTCTCAGAGTAAAAGCCAAGGCCCTTCTGGTCCTCCTCCCTCACCCACTCTGCTCCAGCGACACTGCATCCTCCGTGTTTGTGGAACACGCCAAGATACTCTTACCTCAGGGCTCTGTTCTGAAATGCTGTCTGCACAGATATCCTTTGGCTCATCCCATCACTTTTTTCAGGTCTTTGCTTAAATTCCGTCTTCTCTGTCAAGCCTTGCTCTGACCCTCTATATAAATCAACAGTCTTCTGTCTCTGATACCTACAGCCAATTCTCTGGCACTATTTATTGTTGCCCTTAACCTGTTTTATTTTCCTTCTTAGAATTTATCACCATCTCATATATGTTTAATTGTTGAATACATATATATATATAGTATATATATATATATATGTATTTGTCCTTCCAAGAATGCATATCAGTACCACGAGGGCAGGAAAGAGGTCAGTTTTGTTCAGTACTGTATCCCTAGCACCTAGAGCAGTGCATTGTAGGTGCTCTATAAATGTCTGTTGAATGAATGAATGAATGCATGAATGAATGAAGATGGGTAGCTGATTGCAGATCTGCCTGGGCTCTATTTCTGCCTCTGCTGTCACTGGTTATATAATTTGGGCAAGTTGTCTCTTTGGGCTTCGGTTTCCTTACTTGTAAAATGTGGGTGGTCATTGTATCTTCCTCGTAAATTTGTGGAAGAGATTAAATGAGTGTAAAGTATTCAGCTCATGGTAAGTTGTTGAAATGTGTAAGTTCTTGTTACTCGAGCATCTTCCAGGTGTGTGATAGGTAGGACGTTCTCTGGATAGTCCCTGACAACCTGCATCAGAATCATCTGGGGTTTGTTTAAAATGTCTCAGCCTAGAAATCTGAAGAGGGCCCTGAAAGTTTAGCATTTTTACAATCTCTCCAGGTGACTATTTGCATATTAAAATTTTAGAATTATATATTGGAGAGAAGAATAATGGACCACAATTAGGGGGTAATTCTGAGCCTCTGGTAAGGGTCTGGATGAGGGAACTCTGCTGCTTGTCAGGAATCAGAAGCAGGGGCCTTTTCTTCTCAGCAGTGTGTATGTGGGGTGTAGTCTTTGTGTGTGTGGTATGTCATATAGGGGTATGTGTGTGTATGTGGGGTGTGTGTTGTGTAGTATGTAGTGTGTGTGGTGTGATAATGGTGATGGGTGGGACTGGGAAGTGGGTGTTGAGAAGTAAACGAGTCCTCTGCTGCTGATTTTAAAATGATTTTGTTCTGAGGCTGGAATTGATAGCCATGCCTAATTATTTTCTCTTCCTTGGCAGTGGGATGTTCTATGATGGGAACCACACCTATCTCATTGAGCCGGAAGAAAATGACACCTCCCAAGTAAGTGCTTCTTCTTTTTGGTGTGGCAAATGTGAAAGTTGATGCTGGGAGCTTTTTCATCTTCCCTTTTCTCTCTGCTTTATTTTATTTTCATATTTTTAGGGTCAGGATAGTAATTATATATATGTTTTTACATTAAATATTGAATGTCAAAACCACAAGTGTCTTTTTTCTTTTTCTTTCTTTTTAGAAAATCTGTCACTTACTCCTCCTTTATGTTAGAAATCCTTTCCTTCTAAAGTGTTTTTAAGTCTCCATTTCTATCTCCATTATAAGGCTGTGATCTGCCTTAGTCTGCTCAGGCTGCCATTACAAAATACTGGGTGGCTTAAACAACAGAATTGTATTTTCTCACAGTTCTGATGGCTGGAAGTCTAAGATCAAGGTGCCAGCAGGGTTGGTGTCTTGGCCGAGGGCTCTCTCCTTGGGTGGCAAACAACCGCCTTCTCGCTATGTCTTCACATGGCAGAGAGAAAGAGAGTTGTGGTGTTTCTTTCTCTTCTTATAGGGGCATCAGCCCTATTGAATTAGGGCCCCACCCTTAGAACCTTATTTAACTATTATCATTTCTTCACAGGCCCCATCTTCAAATAGTCACATTGGGAATTAAGGCTTCAAAGTATGAATTCTGGGGGGACACAAACATTTATTCTATAACAGAACAAAACCACAGATATGTGATTTTTCCACTCCCCCTTTATTTTCTAGATTGGAGATTTTTTTCTGTTGCCATTGCTTTTAAAGCCCTGTGCTGATGTCTAGCTCTGTACACACAAATATTCTTCCTTGTATCATGGAACATTGATCCAACATTTAGGGAATTAATTTCATAAAACATACATTGTTTTGCCACCCATAATAAATCTTGTTTGGGAGACTATCTGTATTGTGTATTATTTTCTCGGTCCCCATTGCTTGCTGTTCTGTCATTTTGCTTTACCGTGTGATTTTTAAAAAGATAATATTGTGAGCTTGACTGTTTATGATATTTCTTATAATTTTAGTAATCAAATGAAGCCAGATGAAGTTATTTGAATGTTCATTAATATTTCTTAGATGAAATGTGGTTTTTTATCTGTTGTTTTTTACAGAACTTTGTGTTACACTTGAATTCTGGAGCAAGATCCATTTGGGCATCAGTCGTGCCAGTCATTATGCTCCCCAATACCAGAGAGTGTTAGCTCTGCAGTTTTTGCCTAGCGAAGAAGCTATCTGGCTCTCAAAGTGGGCAGGGATCTCTGGAAAGGAACCAGTCACAAGAAACATCAACACATTTTCCCAGTTGTCTTACTTCTCCTTGGGAGAATAGGACCATTCATTTATTTTCCATTACTGCAGGCTCTAGCTTCTCTGTTCATGAACACTTTGCTTCTAATAGGATATCACTCTGGTGCCGGGAGAATACAGAAGTGAGTGGGAGAGGTTGAGCAATGGCTCATCATCTCTTTAAACCCAGGAGAATATAGTCAAGTTATGGTTCTTTTAAGGGTCTTAGCTTCTCCAACTGTGATTGCCTGAGGCTGGAGATATCTGGAAGCATGTGCTTAATCTCTGTTTGTGTTATTTCAGGAGGATTTCCATTTTCATTCGGTTTACAAATCCAGACTGTTTGAATTTCCATTGGCTGATCTTCCATCTGGTATGATCTTATAATGACTTAAAAAAAAAAAGACAACTTTAATAATTCACTTTAATGCTTTAGAGCTAATCTATATGTGGAATATCATTAGCCCATGACTGCTTCTAAAAATTTTAGAGAGAAAGTCAGGTGCCATCAAGAGGGGGAATAAAATGCTGACTGACCTCATGTTTATAGTGGATGAGTTTGGAAAGATATAGCTTGAGCTCATTGAAGGAAAACTTTCAAAGGAAGAGCTATTATGTATTAACATCTTTATTATTATGTGCTATTTGTGAAATTAGTCTTTCCTCCTCATGTATAGTTATGGGGCCATCTATTAAAAGATGTTGATTTGAGAGTTGCCTTTAAATCTTCATGTGAGAGCAAGGATAGAGTTCTCATACTTTGGCTTTGTTAGTGGAGCAGTGATTATGCAAAGCGCTGTGCCAGGCTCATTTGTGTTCACCTTCTGAAGACAGGGCACGCTCTGAATATCTAGTGTGGAGATGCTGCCTCCCCTGTTTAGTGAGCCCTGACCATGGCCATAACATTACCATAAATTCTAAATTTTAGTCTCACTTTAATCTTTGCAGCAGTTTTGTGAGATTAGTATTATTATTTCCATTTTATAGATGAAGAAACAGAAACTAAGCAGTTTATCTTTTCCAGAGTCCCACAGCTAGTAAGAGAGTGAGTGGGGATTTGGATTATGGCACAGTGAAAAGGTTCGCTGGGAAAGAGGCACAAGGGGAAAAGGAAAAATTACTAGACTGAAAGCAAATCCTAGACTACTGCTTAGGAAAATGACTTAAAAGTTTACATTGTCCCATCAGAAAATGAAGTAAGTGTTTTCTAATGTTGCTTCTTCTCTGAAATAAATTTGTAACCCTTTGACCTTTTGCAGTTACTCTAGAGAGAAATAAAACCCGCCTCTTCTCTTCTGTTGCCAAAGGGATAAAAGGTCCTATTTTATAGAATTCACTATCTTGAAAAATCTGCAAATGAGCATGTAGATGCTTACTTTACACAGATGCTTTAGACTGTTCCTTCAATTCCTTATAGAACTTTTTATAATCCCTATTATGGAAAGAAAATAAAACATGGTCAGCTGCCTGAGAATAAAGTTATAATCTAATAGGTAGTACTGGAAGCAGTGGACATTAATTAATATTTAAAGTAATAAAAACCTTTTCCCCAAGGACTTTATTGTTAGGCTTGCCATGATACAATCTTATAATTTTTTAAAAACTTTGTTTAGGGTTTCTTTTTAACAGAAGCTTTGAAAGTGACTTGGCAATTTTGCTGTTATTAAAAATGAGTTTTGAATATACTCGTTGAAAACTTAGATCTGTCTCATTTAGTTTCTGGTTTTCTTTTCATATTAGAAGTTGGCACTGTCAATTTTAAGAGTTTTATTTATCTTTCAAGGTGCTTAGATTTACTATGATAGCTTAAAAGAAAACAAGAAATAAAAATAAATGTCTGCAATTTTTGAGAAATAAGCTCAAAAGTAAGCTTATTTGTTTTTAGTTTCATATAGTGACACTGGGTTGTGGATTATCATCACCTTTGTCCTGCTATGCATTATATATTTCCCAGATATAGAATATGATCAGCTGTTCTCCACACTTGTTTGATGGTAGAACCTTTTGTTTTACATGACACATCTCTCAGGACTAGAGTTTAAGAATACATTTTGAAAAAAGCATATTTATTTCCTATAGATCCCTTAGCATTCAGTTTTTTAAAAATTACTACAAGCAATACATAAATCTTGTGTACTGTTTGATGAGTTTTGATGCATATGTACACCTTTAGTGAGATAGTTTTTCCATTACCCCGTAACTTCCTTCGTGTCCCTTCCCAGTCAGTGCCTCCCACGTTTGCAATCCCCTTTCTAACATTTTTTTTTTTTTTGGTCATAGATTAGTTTAGCCTGTTGCAGATCTTCATACAAATGGACTCATGCATTATATCCAGCCTCTTTTGCTTAGCATATGCCTATGAGATTTATGTTGTCAGGATAGCAGTATTTCATTCTTTTAAATTATTGAGTATGTTCTATTGTATGAAGATACCACAATTTTTTATCCATTCACCTGTTTGGGTTGTTTCCAATTTTTGGCTATTATGAATAAAATAACTATGAAAGTTCTTGTAAAAATGTTTTTGTGGATACATGTTTACATTTCTTCTGTCAAATACCTAGGAGTGAAATAACTGGGTCATAAGGTAGGTATATATTTAACTGTATAATAGTGATCTCAAACTTTAGCATGCACTTGAATCACCTGGAAAAATTGTTAAGCACAGAGTGCTGGCCCCATCTTGGGAGTTTTTTCTTTTTTTAACCACTTTATTGAGGTATGATTGACATACAAAAAGCTATACATAATTAATGTATACAACTTGATGAGTTTGGAAAAAAATACACATCTATGAAGTCATCACCATAATCTGTACCATAAACATATCCATCCAAAAGTTTCCTCCCATTCTCTATTTATTATTGTTATTAATTATAGGACACTTAACATAAGATCTTCACTCTTAGCAAAATTTTAAGTGTACCATATAGTGTAGTTAACTACAAGTAGTAACTATAACTACTGCTGACAGTAGATCCTTAGGACTTAATCATCTTGTACAGCCGAAACTTCATACACTTTGACTAATACCTTCTTCCCCACAACCCCTACCCCGCAGCCCCTGGCAGCCACCATTCCATTTTCTGCTTCTATGAGTTTGACTATTTTAGATTCCTCATTAAAATGGTATCATATAGTATTTGTCCTTCTGTGTCTGGCTTATTTCACTTAACATAACACCCTCCAGGTTCATCCATGTTGTCTTAAATGGTAGAATTTCCTTATTTTATAAGACTGAATAATATTCAGTTGTATGTATAGACATTTTCTTTATCCATTGATCCATCAATGGACATTCAAGTTGCTTTTGTATCTTGGCTATGATGAATAATGCTACAGTGAACAAGAGAGTACAGCTGTCTGTTTGAGATCCCGAGTTCAATCCATTAACTACATACCTAGAAGTAGGATTGCTGGACCATATTTTAGTTCTATTTTTAATTTTTTGAGGAAACTCGATACTGTTTTCCATAGTGGCTACACCAATTTCTAGAGTTTTTGATACAGTACATCTTGGGTGGGTTATGAGAATTTACATTTTTAGAAAGTTCTCAGATAACGCAGATGCCACTAGTCCAGGCATCACACTTTGAGAACTGTTGTATGAGAAATCGCTGAACCCTTTTCCAAAGTGGTTACACCATTTTCCACTCTCATCAGCACTACATGAGAATCCTAATTGCTCTACATTTTCACCAACATATGGTGTGTCATTCTTCAATGAAGGTCAGTAGTGGATATGAAGGTCAAGTTGGCTATTTAGAAGATTCCCAGTAAAGAATGTGATGTTTTTATAGGAGAAATATGAGAAAAATTTTGATATAATTTAGAACAGAAATAATATGTGAGATTTTTTGAATTGTATTTATTCATGTTATGTGTATTTAGTATTATGAACACACATTCATTAATGTTCTCTATTATATCAAGTACCTTATATATTATAAAATTGATAAATATTTATATAATTATATATTATAATTAATTATCGGTAATTATAATTATTATAATTAATAATTAAAGTATAAGTATATAATTTATAGTAGGAAGAGCTAGTAAAACTTTGATTGCCTTGTATGAAAGAAACCTAGAAAATGCACCAATTTAAATTAAATTTATTTTTATTTCCTTTTAGAATTCCAGCAAGTAAACATCACTCCACCAAAATTTATTTTGAAGTCAAGACCAAAAAGGAGTAAACGGCAGGTATGTATTCACAGGTATAGGTCATGATGGTTTAAAAACACTTGGCAACTGTAAATCAGTTGAATCTACATTAAGTCTTTGTGAGAGGGTAAATTAACAGTTAATCTTCTTAATCTTATATGGAAGGTATTAGTATTATCCCCATTTTACAAGGACATTGAAGTATGAGAGGCTTAAATGACTTAAATAACTTGCCCATGGTTACATTGGGTTACCCAGTGGGGGAGCTGGGATTCTGAATTAGGAATTCTGGTTTCAGAGAAGTTCTTATAACCACATATGATTTATATACTGCCTCTCAGAAGCCCTTGTGTTCTATGAATTACTACCACGAGGTTTAAATATTTTATGAATATACATATATCTTGAGTCCTAATTAAACAGGTAAAAATAATTGCCATTAGGATTTAATTCAAAACAGTATTTATTTTCATGAGTTGAACTGAGAGAATAGGATAATTTTCTGTCAACATGATCCTTGATGTTCTTCATAAACATCTGCAATATCCAGTCATATGCTAAGCAGACAAACCTTTAATTTCTCCTTCTGAGAAACCTATGGGCCCATGGAGGTGAAGTGTAAAACTGTGGTCAAATGGCAACTCTCTGACATTAAGAAAATGTTGAAACTTGTCAAAAAGTCTACTGTATTAACTAGTAAGACTCAGGTCTTTTCCACAATTAATGAAACAGATACTATCATCCTAAAACATCTATTTTTTTAAAGAGACTCTTGTCATTAGATGCAGTTTAGGTTACATTTTGGATCCCAACTCCAAAATTATAGTCTGTTATTTCCTCTCAATCTGTTATAAGGGATTTTGAAAAAAAAGTTTTTTAAATTTTGAGAATATGTTAACAATGAAACAAAATCCACATGGCAGAAATTTTTAGTTTGTTTTAAATGCAGTACTCAAAAGATATGTTCATTATTAATTTAGATTCGATTATATATCCTCATCATAAAAATAGCCCTTGGGCAAATGAGCAGAAAAATTTATTGAAAAAAAAATGTGTATCAAATCATGGTATAAAGGAAAAAGTTAATTTTGCAGGTCTTGTTAAATATTGTGTTATAGACTAACTGCAGAGGACAAAGGGTTGGTGGCTTTTGCCAGTAGCATTCATTGATCATGATTTTGAAGGTGGAGAAAATTTGTTGTTGAATAGACATTATAGCACTAGATAACCCAAGACTGCCTGGAAGCTCTTAAAACTATCCTGACAAAGTTCCTGTATTATCTGGGGGATCCCTTGCACCCTACTAGAGGAAGGAGCATGTCTCAATTCCAGATTTGGAGATTATAGACTAAAAGTGCCAATAATCTCACTCCCTGTACACCTCTCAGAGATTCGCAGGAGCTTAAATTCAACCATTTATTACAATATCCAAGATATTCTGTTAAGTGAAAAATGCCTGATGCAAATGGAAGTACAAAATAAAATATATGCTATGATTGATTTTATTTGCATTAATATTTCTGAAAGAAACCAGTAACTGTGTCCATTGTTGGGGAAGGATAACAACCAGGTAGATAGGGGCAGAGGTGAAAGGAAGACTTTCATCCTATACTTTTAAAATAATTTTTAACTATTCGAACCATGAAATTTATTATTTACTCAAAAACTAAATAAATCAATGAAAATTAAAAAACTAAATGAATAAATGGAAATTTTGGTTTATTTCTCCCCTATTTTCAATTTTTTAATTAAATTTTTTTTGGTTTTATTGAGGTACAATTGACAAATAAAATTGTAAGATATTTAAAGTGTATAACAGGATGATTTGGTATACATGTATATTGTGAAAGGATTCCTCCATAGAATTAATGAACATATCCATCGTTTCACATATTTACCTTTTTTTGGTGAGACCATCAAAGTTCTACTACTCTCAGCAAATTTCAGTTGTTCAATACAGTGTTAAGTGTCTATCAACGAACGAATGGATCAGGAAGATGCTATACACACACATACAGAGGAATATTATTCAACCCTAAAAAGAAGGAAATCCTGTCATATGTGGAAACATGGATGAACCTGGAGGGTATTATGTTAAGTGAAATCAGCCTGAGATAGAGAAATACTGCGTGATATCATATGTGGAATCTTAAAAAAAAGAAGTCAAACGCAGAAACAGTTGAATAGTTGCCCAGGACCGGAGTCGGGTAAATAGGGAGAAGTTGGTAAGAGTACAAACTTTCAGCTGTAAGATGAATAAGATCTGAAGATCTAATGTAGAACATATATTTTAGTTTTTCACAACCAAGTTCTGAAAACTTATTTAGGTGCTATTTCCTTTACTATATTGCAGCTTCGTCGACATCCTCGTAACATAGAGGAGGAAACCAAATACATTGAACTGATGATTGTGAATGATCATCTGATGGTAGGATTTGCTGAATTTTTTGTTGTTTGAACTTGTCTGTGCCTAGGGTAAAACTGGTGGCTGCAGAAATATGTTTAGAAGAAAGAAGCCCGTAAAGCTTCTTTATGGAGAAGGTGTTTGTGTAAGCAAACATATTTGTTACCCACCAACAACCTGCAGGTAGGAAACACTCTTGGGTGAAAGTAACTAACAGTATTTTGTGAGGTTCCAAAAATGTTTCTGAAACTCATAATGTCAAGTCTTTGGATTTAATTGATTAACATAAGTCCTAACATCTCCTCTCACTGAAATGGCAAGGTTTAAAAAAAATGGAAACTTCAATTTTATATTAAAAATAAGTGAGGCACCAGTAATGTGACACTTTATTTTGCAATATACAGCTTTATCCTAATAAAGGAAAAACAGTTTGTTCTATTTCTATCTTGCTATGCAGTAAACCTATAAACGAAAAACTTGCATAGCCAAGTAATGAAGATTTTTAGGATAAGAACTGAGCGAAACTTCCATATTTGTTGAGTCAGTTATTTTGTATACATTCAATTCATGAGCATGTTGCAGTCAGTATGGTTATAGTCACAGCACATCAGTGCATTATAATGGTAATCATTCTATGTAACTAGGGTTTTGAACTAAAAGTGTTCAGTGATGCACATTGTTGAATATTACTTAATTTCAGGTGCGAGTACATTTAGGTTTACTTTGAATGATTTATTTGAGGGAAAATGTGTCATTTATTTTACATATGATAAACAAATATCAATTTTAATTATGGTTAATGATAATACAGTCAAGATTTAGTGCTTCTAACTTGTTCAGGCTAAGACAAAGTTTAATCTTTCTACCTTTTTGAATTTAGTGAATGTTACTGTTCCCTGAGATTTTTTACAAAATATGAATAAATTGCAAAAACATAATTTTGGACATTTTAGGATATCACAAATTCAGATGTCTGTAGGCATCTTAAGACAGATAACACAAATAAAGTGAGCCAGGTATACAACAATAGGAAGCTATGGTGAAAGAGAAGTCACATGGCCTGTCTAATGGCAGCAGCTGCTTCTTAGCACTTACCAGTTATTACCGTGTGGTGATGCTAATTTCAAGTAAAGCCAGGAAATCAGGTTTCACATGGTATTTCCTGATTTTTAAAATACATTGATATATGTGATTCACATATAGCCTATAAGCTACCACTTCGTGACCCTTGGGGCTTCTTCTCCTTACTGAATAAGTGGTATAGAACTTATAAATTTTTATACTTTCAGCAGTAGTCACATTCACGTTTTCTGACCGTAATGCTACTTGTATTTGCATGTCTTGCAATCCATAGAGAACTTTCATATGTTTTATCATTTTAAATAATGTTGTGATAGAAATAAACTTGTGAAATGGATAGAATGGATATTCTTTACTTCATCTCACGGATGAGTAGACTAAGGCCTCCAACTTTTAACAGCCTGTCTCAAAATGCACAGCATGTAAATGACTGGGTGTCAATTCTTACATTTTTTACAGAAACGCTTAGAGATCTTTCAATTACACCATGTTTTCTTTGCTGAAATGATTATTTGCTGATCACTTTCAAAGCCCTTCACTTGTTTTCTTTTGCTTTCAGTTTAAAAAGCATCGACTTTCAGTTGTACATACCAACACATATGCAAAATCTGTGGTGAACATGGCAGATTTAGTAAGTATCAATCCAATTCAATATTACCATAGAAGAATTTTATCTCTTGATTGCTAATGGAACAGATAATATGGTTCTTATATATTCACTACTCTAAATTACACTTTAACCAACGTGTCCCATAAATCCCTGGTAACCTTGCAAATGACCTTGTTGACTTCTATCTGTGGCTGAGAAGATGCTAAAAGGAAGTGGTCAGATTTACTGACACATTTATGCATGAAATTCCTTCCTGTATTTTTCACATTGGAGAAGAAAAGGTTGAGTCACAGCCCCTAACAAAGATCTGTATACTTCTACCAATAGAGAAACAGTAGAAGAGTTGTGCCTTTTTCAAAAGTGCCTGGTGCTATGGGAATGATGCAACTAAACAATTCTACTGTACCTACTTTCCAAATCTTCCCTTGACAAGGCAGTGTCAGTACCTTCTCCATGAGTTTAATCAGGGCCAGGCTGGTTGTATAGATATTATTTTCGTGGAGTCGTCACTGTTTCATTTTTGCTATGGGAACTCAAGAATGCATTGATTCTTTGTGTAGGTGCCAGAAAATGAACTCCAAGGAGCCTTGAATAAGGGTGCAAATATTTGTTAAAAAGTCACCTTTTGTTTCTAACTGGTTCTCTGTTCTTTGGGTATTACTTGGTAAACAGTTTGATACTCTGTTACTTAAGGTAAATGCCTGTAAATGAGAAAAACAATCATCTTCCTTAAAAACGGTGATGTTTTTTACATTTAACTAAAACTCAAGGAGTTTCCATAAAAGGAGCTTTGTAATCCTATTTATAAATCATTTGATTTTACCAATGTACAGCTGGTGTGTTCATTTTGTTAATATACTAGATATATAAAGACCAACTTAAGACAAGGATAGTATTGGTTGCCATGGAAACCTGGGCGGCTGACAACAAGTTTGCCATATCTGAAAATCCATTGATCACCCTACGTGAGTTTATGAAATACAGGAGGGATTTTATCAAAGAGAAAAGTGATGCAGTTCACCTTTTTTCGTACGTAACTTTTGTGATAATTACCTTTTTTGGTTCCATGTTGTATGCTCTATGACTTGTGACAGCAGTATCCTTTTTATTACGTAATGCAATTGGGATTTGACAGGGAAGATACATTTGAAAGAAGTTTTAAAGTATAAATTGTAAAAAAAAAATGGAATAAAAAATAAAGTATAAATTGTTTGAAATTGTCATGAAAATTTAAGAGGTTTAATTTTGTTATTTTAACATTGCATGTATGTTTGATTTTTTTTAAGATTTATTTATAGCATTTATTGAGTAAAAGTGGCTAATGCTCATAAAGCATATTGGTAACAGATTAATTATATTCTTTAAAGTTGCTGTCTTTTAAATGTTAATATTATCTTTGTTTTTGATTTAAGGTAAGAACTTAGTATTTCCAGAGTTTATCTTTTATTTTTTTCCCCACTCTTAAAGGTTTTTAAATTTTTTTTGATAACATGCGTGTTTGATGTAATAGCAAGTTATGTATAGTAGCATTCAAAAAACTATTATTCAAAGACACAGCTGTTGAAGAAAGTATAAATGGAAGTAAAAGAGTACATTTTGGGGGTAACTTTATTTTTACATAATTTCAAATTTACAGAAAAGCTGTAAGACTACTATAAGAAAATATCTGATGCCCTTCATCCCAATTCATCAATTGTTTACATTTTGCCCCATTTGTTTTATGATTTCTTTCCTTCTACCCTTTTTACTCCCTTCCTTTACTTTCTTCCTTTTATCTATCCTTCTATCATTTATTTTTTTTCCTGAGCCATTTGAGAGTAGCTTGCAGACACTTACTTACTGGTCATTTACTACTAAGTACTTAAGACATTTTCTTATGTAACTGTAGTAAATTATTAAAAACAGAAAATTTAACACTGGATAAACTACTTTATCTAATCGATAGTCTATGTTCAAATTTTACCAGTTGTCTCAGTAATGTCTTTTATAGCTGATTCTCCCCAACTACCCCAAATCCAGGATCCAATACTGCATTAATTGTCATGTCTCTTTAGTATTCTTTAATCTGAAAAATTTCCTCAGCCTGTCTTTCTTTATTTTGAGCTTTAGACCAGTTATTTTATAGCATGGTCCTCATTGAGGGACTGTCTGATATTTTCTCATTATGAGATTCAAGTTGTGCGTTTTTGGCAGAAATGCCACGAAAGTGATATTCTATCCTTCTCAGGGTACATCATATTAGTAATTCTTCTTTAATAGATACAGTTCTATTGAAGATATTGATTGATCGTGTGGGAAATGTCCTTCAGAAACCTTTTTCTTTGGTTATGTGTATAAATAATTTTCACATTCTTCCCTCACCTCAGGGATATATAGTATGTAAATGTTAGGTGCATTGAGAAAATAAATGTGGTAAATTAATAATGAGAGGTGCTATGATGTTTGAACTGTGAGCAGTAAGTATTTTTCATTTCCTTTTCTGAAAGGGGAAGTCAATTTGAGAGTAGCCGGAGCGGGGCAGCTTATATTGGTGGGATTTGCTCGTTGCTGAAAGGAGGAGGCGTGAATGAAGTAGGTGTGAACATCTGTACAGTACAAAGTGGTATGATGGCTGAAAATGTTTTCCTAATATTTAAGTGATAATTTCTCAGTATTCCACATTTTCCAGATGTTAGGTGGTTTTATTAACAGCCAATGTGGTTACTGTAAATTACCAGAGGACAGAATAGGGAAATCATTGAAGATAACTGATAATTCTGTTTATGTTCTACTTAGAATAATTTCCAGATTTTGCTATTTACAGATTATATAGAGAAAATCTTTACTTTTACCTTCATCGACAATAAGGTCCTGTTTATCACTTTGATTTTCCAGAGAATTGGTAATTCCCTGAAGCGTTGGCTTACCGCCTAAGAACTGAATTAGAAATTTTCTTCCTTCTTTAATATTTGGCAAATTTTAGGGGAAAAAAAATAGACCAGGGTTTTCAAAGTGTTCATTCTACCCCTAAGGCACTAAGCCTGATGGAAGTGATTTAAAAGAAATAACTTGAATCTTTGATATTTTTTGAAAAAAATCTCCCTAGGTCTTCTCAAGTTTCTTTTGGCCAAAGATCATCACCACTTCCTGTTATGTATAATTGCATTTTCTGAAGCTTCATTCTATTCAGTTTGGGGGAAATTTCACATTTATTTTTATTTTAGTATTTTCCAAAAGACTGGTTTAGTTATATGCAAGTATTAAGTTTTTCAGAAAAGTCACTGGCAAAATTTGGACTCAGAATTAGATTTAAGTTTCCAAACCCCAAAACTGATGATTTCCTGGCTTCTAGTTTTCTCTATAAGACTTAATCAAACGCAGATTTTTTTTTACCACTTCTTCCCAAATGCTCAACAGTTCAGCACTAGCTATTATGCATTAAACTGTATTAAATAATATGCTTAGAAATTACTTATTTTCAATTATATTGTGACTTTTTCTTTGGATCATCTTAAATAAAAAATTTGCGTTCACATGTATTTTATTTTTGTTTTTGTTTTTCAGTTTGGGAAAACTGATTTAATGGCAGTTACACTTGCTCAGTCATTAGCGCATAATATTGGTATTATCTCAGACAAAAGAAAGTTAGCAAGCGGTAAGTTTTAAATACATGTATGGTTTAGTCATGTTTAAAATAGACTATCTGTAAAATATTTTGGAGAATGAGATTCGTTAATTCAGTTGCTTGATTAAAAGAGTTTGGGTGATAAGATAAGCAGCCAGGCACAAAATAATTTTTTAAAAAGTAATACAAGATAATGTGTTACAGGTAAAGTTTCTCCATGTGTAATAAATATTTAAAGCCATGTGATGATAAATTCACAGTTGAATTTAACCTATACAAGGACAAAAAAGCTAAGTTTGGTAATTTTAAATGGTTTAGTAGTCATAGGCATATAGGTTTAAGGCATATTATGTTTATTTAAAACATCTCTTAATATGGCCACAGAGGTAGAATTTGTCTGCCAGGTTTGATCAGATCTGATAAAGGGCACAATATGGACCTAGTAAAGTACATTAAGTACTAATGTATAATATGGACCTAGTAAAGTACATTAAGTTTAGAATCTATGAAGAACATAATTTCCCAAGTTACTTTACCAAGAATGGTCAAACACTGTATTTTGAGTGAGTGGATTATAACCATATTTATTTTATTATTTTAATAACAAATATACAAATATGATTGTTTATATTAATAATAATTATTACCATTTATGGAGTACACATTATATGACACATCATTGAATGCCAGTATTATCTACATCTAGATACTTATTTAATCCTCTAGATAATCCTGCATACATTATTAGCCCCATTTTATAGATGAGATGATTAGATCTTAAACGGTGATGTCTCCAATATTACACAAGTTGACATTAAGTCACAGCCCAGGTTGTAAACCTAGGCTGTTTCTAAAGCCCCTCTGCTTAACCAGCCTACTACACTGGCTTCTCTCAGCAGCCTTTGTGCAGAGGCTTTTAAAAATGAACAGGAAATTTTAAGAATTCCCATAAAGGTCTAGGAAACCAGGATCCTATAGTGGTATGTCACTATTTTACTGGTATTTGATTATATTTTATTTAAGCCATTTTAAATGAATGCTTAAAAAATATGGCCACTTGTTTAAATATCAAAAGATTTAATTTTATTAAAAAATATATTATCTTGGGTCAGAGTGAAGCTATCCTTGTTAAAATAGGAGGTACTCTAATGCACCTGTTTTTATTTTGTAATAAGGCATGTGTGTTCATTTTCTCTTAGGCGAGTGTAAATGTGAGGACACGTGGTCTGGATGCATAATGGGAGACACGGGGTAAGCCGCTTCTATTTGAAAATAACTCACTTTTCCTTTTTCTCCTGGGCTGTTGTCTTCTTAGGAATATGACACTGAATAACTTAGTGCATGGAACCTTACCCCAGGCATTTAAGAGAAAATCTGAAGTAGATTTTCTCAATGGCTTTGAGAAAATGTAAAATGTTTTCACAAAATAGTCTCTTGTTTATGAAAACAGTTGATGTTCGTTAAGCTGGTAGAGCAAAGACTTTTTTAAACTTGAATCTAGGCCGGAAATAAGGAACAATGTTTGGTTTGTACTAATTCCCTTTCCTTTTGTCTTTTCCAATTCTAATTAAATGGGTTATAAACAATAGTGTGCCAATAAGCTGACTCTCAAAAACAAAAATAAGAAAAGAGTCCAGATTTTTAGCTTCTCAGCTATCCAGCAGCCTTCTACCGCATGTAGATGCCTATGGTGTAGATACTGTAATGGCTGATTTCAAGCTACCAATGATGCATCACTGAACAAGGAGTGGGAAGAGTTGTGTACATTCGCTCTCCTGAAAAAGGTTGTCATTTTTATACTGCCCTACCTTTCACACACCATAAGGCACCAATCATATTTTTTCTAAACAAATTTTACAACCATTCTTTTCATGCCAGACTTATCACTACTGCCTTACTTTAAACTTTTATCATCTTGTGCTGTTATTTCAGTAACATTCCATATACTTGGGCAGCTTTCAGGCTCTCTCTCCCTTCCTGAACTGCACTTCCATCATAATTAAAAGGTATAAAGAATAAAAGAGTGAACACTTGTATACTATTACCCAGCTTAAAAAAATAAAACCCTGCCCACATTGTTAAATCTCCCTTGTGTTCTTTCCTATTGGTCCCTAGCCAGGGTAACCACCATCTTGAATTTGGTTAATATCATTCACAGATCCTTTTTTATACTTTTACTGTATATTTGTGTTTGTTTTGAAGTAATACACAGCATTGCTTTGCATATTTTCAGTTAATATAAAAGGTATCATACTATATGTATTCTTCTCTGATTTCCTTTTTTTTTGATCAACTTTAGTTCATTTGCTGTATATGGCACAATTTCTCCATTATCCTCTTAATGCACCTGGATTTATGTGTGTCAAACACATGAATCCTATCATTTTTCTGCTCAGAACTTTTGTTGAGTTTCTGTTGTCTAAAGGATAATGTTTAAATTTCTTTCTCCAACATTTAGGTGTCCATAATTTTTCTTCATCCTCATTTGCAATCTCATTTTTCCGAACTATTCATAATCATTTTGCTAACCATAATTATACATGGATTGCCAGCTATTTTTGATTTGCTAACCATAATCCTATGTGGATTTTCAAAGCTCCTTAAATATTTGCTCACAATAATTGTACGTGAATTTTCAGCCTCTTTCGCTGTCTTCAATATACTCTCTTCATCTGGAATTCTCATCTTTTTCAACCTAACCTATTTCTAGCCATTTGAGATTTATTATAATTTTTAACTCCTGTGTTATAATTTAATTCTCTATGTGCTGTGCCACTCACCAATTAGTTATACATTTTTTGAGGATTACGTCTTACACTAATGTATATTTTTGTCAGACCTCATACTATAATATCTTGTACAGACTTGATTTTCAAGAAATATTTATTGTTTATATTTGAATTTTTTTAAGTTTATTGGGGTAACTTTGGTTAATACAATTATATAATTTTTAAGTGTATATTATCATTTGACATCTGTATATTCTACTGTGTGTTTACCACCCAAAGTTTAGTTTCCTTTGGCTACCATATATTTGATCCCCTCTAATCACTTTACCCTTCCTCTACCTCTCTATATTTGACCCTCTTTACCCATCTACCTCCCCTCTCCTCCCCTACCCCACTAGTAACCACTACACTTATAGTCCTCTGGTAACCACTAGTCTATAGTCCATGTCCATGAGTCTCTATTTGTCCTGTTCATTTGCCGCTTTTAGGTTTATATCCCACATATAAATGATATCATGTGATTTTTCACCTTTTTCTGTCTGGCTTATTTCGCTTAACATGATTATTGAGGTCCATCCATGTTGTTGTTATATTTGAATTTTGAACTCTCAAGATATGTATGACAAGGAAAATAAGTGATGGAGGAGGAAATGTACATGGAAATATATATTTAAACTATTTTTAAAATATCTTTGGACTTTTTTTTTAGTAATAAAAGGAAATTAAAAGTTACAACTTTCTCAAGTTGTAATTTTCCAACAATTACTAAATTCCATGCTAGAGGTTCTTGTCTTTTAAAAGCTATTAGTAAATTGTACCTGATTAGTTTGATTAACTATTAAACACAAAATGTTATGGATACTTTGCTCAGCACTAAGCATATGTGTAGCAAAACCAAATGACGTCACAGATATGTATAGCTCTTTGCATTGAAACTTCTTACATCAAATAGATGCAGCATATTTGAGAAAAACTCATTGCATGAAACATTGTCTGGCATGATGCTATATATATAATTTGATCTGTACCAAGCATCACCTAACAGCAGTAATTATGGATATATATTTTCCACCAATACATTCCCTCTCATTTCTACTTTCTGAAGTTCCTCTCTACTGCTAAATATTGGAAAGCATTGTTGAAATGAATACCAGTCCTATTTAAAGGTATAAAAATTAAAATATTAAGAATTCATCGAATACAATAGATATGTTACCCTGCAAAAAAGAAGGTTTGAGGCAGAGCCTAGGGTAAGACATGACATCTGCTTTCAGGTATTTTAAGATGTGGTAGCGAAATAAGTCTTCTTTGATACAGTTAACAACATAGACTGTAACTATAGGAAGTCAGATGTGGCACAGTGAAGGTAAGAGCAAGCTGTAAATTTCAATTGTTCTTATATAAAAAGAGCTTCCCTGTTAGCAAAGAGTTTCTTTTCAATGTTGAAGAGCAGACTGAGCTCCCAACTGTGCAATGGGCAGGAGGCTGTGTGAGGCTGAGACCTCTGAGGGCCCTTTGCAAGGCAGGAGTTGAACGAGGGTTTGACTTCTAAGGGTCCAACATTAGCAATTGCTGACTTTCTTCTTTGACAGTAGGGGCCATCTCAGGTTTTGACTAGTAAAATAAACAGGAAACTTGAAGAAAGTCAAGTTTCATAAAGTCAAATTCCATAACTCTGGCAGAGATATGCAGCATAGATGAGTGGATATGGTGATAAAAACATTGGCTGAGGTGTTCTCATTGAAAAGAAAAAAGGAAGTAATATATGTGTGAAAATCTTTAGATAAAGAATTAAGTGTATGACTTATTAGGAAAGTGAAGTGAAGGAAGTACAGTAGTTCAGACAATTTACACCCATGATAGCTTTATTTGGAGAGTTTAGCATGAAAACTTTAAAAATGAGTTTGGAGTAAATAATCATTGTAAATTCCATTAATTGATTCACTAGGCATTAATCACTATGCTAGCAGGAAGTAGGAATATAAATAAATACAGTCCTTGCAGACTAGTGGGAGAGAGACTTTATAAAAACTATCTATTACTCTCTTAATTATATTTTTACTATTATATAAGCTCAATGTAAAACAACTTTTGAAAAGTATAGCAAATAAAATTTTTATTACTTTTCTCACCATATATTAAAATAGTATAATATTTTAATATTAACCATGGTTAATATTAAAGTAAACAATGTTAAAATAATGTTTAAATCCAGTATTTTTTCTCTTTCCATTTTTATTATTCATTTATAAAATTTGGGTCCTTTTGTATATATAGCTATTCATTTTTTTACTTAACATTAGATAGTCAGCATTTTTCTGAGTTTTCATTCTTGAATACCCTGATTATTAACTACATGGTATTCTATTTTATTAATGTGTCGCAGTTAACAGTTTTTTTGGTATTGAACATTTAGGTTATTTTCATGTTATTTGCTATTATAAATTGTGCCACCATAAATATCTTTGTTCAGATCTCTTTGCATACATAACTAATTATATCCTCAAGAAAAATTTCTAAGAATAGAATTACTATATTTAAGGGTATTTCTCATTTTGAAGATTCTTAATGCATAATTGCTCTATAGTCAAGTTTCTTTTTCTATTGATCCTTGTTGCTTTTCTTGGTATACTTATTTTTTTTGTATTTTGAAACAATCTGAAACTTGAAAAGTTGCAAGGATAGTAATAAAGAACCTTTTTTTGTCCCTGACTCATAAGTTGCTAACTTGGTGCTCCATCATCCCCAAAACTTTAGAGTACATTTCTACAAACAAGGGCATCCTCCTGCAAAACCACAGTACAGCCAATAAAGTTATCTAATTCTTAGCCCTCATTCAAGATTGGCCCTATGTTTCAACAATGTCACTTTAGAAAAGGTTCAGAATCAGGCATCACATTTAGTTTTTATGTTTCTGTAGCCTCCTTCATTCTGGAACAGTTCCTGTCTTTCTTTGACTTTCATGACCTTGACACATTCATAAATTAATAGGTCAGTTATTAAGTAGAGTGCTTTGCATTCTAGCCCAGTTGTAATATTTAGGAAAAACTTATTGTGAAACAAATTGTTCCTAACTTGCTTTGATCAAAATTATAAGGTACTGTATGTATGTGTTTCCTTGAAGATATATGCAAATAATAACCAACTTATAGTCACAATTAATCACCAAATGAAGAATTTAGAAATATACTGATTGAATAAAACTCTTAGGGATTGAATGCAAATGTTGTACGTAAGTATAATGTATTTTTCTTGTTTTAAAGAAAATGTATAATTTTAACAATGTTCAATTTTAAGACTAATATACAAACAAGGGAGACAAAGATTGTACCCAGCTATTACTTTTCTTCTCTCTTATAGTTATTATCTTCCTAAGAAATTCACCCAGTGTAATATTGAAGAGTACCACGACTTCCTAAATAATGGAGGGGGTGCCTGCCTTTTCAACAAACCTTCTAAGGTAATAAGCGTGATCAGTTACTAGTTATTAATCTTTCTAAAGTTTAATAAACACAAATTTTCAACATTGAGATCTCATAAAAGAGCTTTTCACCTTGGCTTATATGTACATAGTCTAGATTTGCTAATTATCTGCATTTTCAAAGTCATCTTTAATCTTGAGCAGTTAGGGCTATTCTGATGGGAATAGAAAGCAGGTAGAAACAAGTGCTTTCTGAAAATTTTTCATTTTCTTTTTTATCTGGCCAAATGATTATTCCAGGTTAGATTACAAAAATGGTTTATTTTACCTTTCATTTTCATTTTCTTGATGAGTTCCACCCGTGCCCCACGGAAGGAGAGTAAATCTCCCCTCTTTACTCCCTACCACTGTCTTTCAGAGTATGATTAAAATTGCAAGTACTTCTCAATATGAAAACCAAATCCGCTTAAAGAAGAAAAGGAGAGTCTGTGCTTAGAGTTTGTCAGAGGCTTTTATAACTTGCGGTACCTCCTTTGTTTACTGACTAGAAAGCAGGTTTCCTCCTGTATTTGGAAGACTTTGCACATTAAAAAGATTGCTTTCTCCTTGTTAATTACATGAACTGTGATGTGCTTCTTTGCATCACAGTGATATGTGGCTTTGTAATCAATTACCTGGTTTCATTCCAGGTAATTTTACTCCAGTGAAATTTAGGAAATGTATCACATTGCATTGAAAAGTGAATTGATTTTAAGAATCTTTCTAAAAGTTTCAGGAGTAATAACTGAATTACATCCATGCCACTGTAAATAAAAAACAATTCAAGTCTTTTTACCAAAATAACTGATTATTCTGAACCCAGAGTAAAAGAATAAGAGTGTTTTTCATCTGGCTGAGTTTTAGTTTTGGCTTTCAAATTATCTCATGTGTTATGATCCCTTTCAACTGAAAATGAAATCTAGAGATGAGGTGATTCTTTTGTTGGAGAGGAGAGATTATTTGAAATTAGGTGGGGATTCTTTTCTGTTGTTGCTTTCTTTATTTCATTTTGTTTTTTCCCTCTAGCTAGTTAAGAAAGTGTGTGTTTGTGTGTTCATAGGTGTGTATTCACTTATTCTATAACATGTTAACTTTTCTATAACTTTTGAATGAATATTATGTATATGGAGCAGAGCAACTATTTACTGATTTTACCTGTCTTCATAAGATAAATTATACTCAAAAGATAATGATATTGATGGAGAGTTAAAAAGTAAAAACACTCTTACATTGTACTCTTGCACAGGCCAAAAACCGCTTCTGTCTCCTGGGCAAATTATCATTGCTGTTCTCCACAGAACTATGTTAATAGGAGGAGCTGTTTTGTATCAAATAAATCAATGGATTTGTTATTTTGTGGTGTTTTCCTCATTATCAATGAAATAACTTTCTGTTTCACAAGGAAATATAATTAATAAAGGGCCTCTCACAGGTAATTGAACTTGATCCTCACAACAATTCATGATGTGGACGGGCAGCTAAGATTATTCCCGTTTTAAATACTGAAATACTTGGGCTCTGAGATGGCAAGCCATTTGCCCAAGATAAGTAGCTGAGCCAAGATTTGAATCCAGACATTCTGACTCTAAATCCCTTATTCCTGTTTGAAGGAAAGGAAATTGCAGGAGTCAGTCTGGCTTGGTTTTAGTCAATGGCTAGATCATCTTTTATTTTTATGGCATTTATTAGACCTTACTTGGTATGTGTTATGTACATAAATATGATTAAATCTGAACTGGATATAACATTAGACACTTCTGTTCCAAAGTTCCCAGTTCTAAAGTTATAAAAAGTCATGCTTTCTGTTTAGGAATATAAACATATATTTTGGAATATCTGACAGATCTGCCAGAAGTATAGATGTGGCACTTATGGTCTCTCATAAGGTCTTTGATGTTGATTTTCCTGTATTTTAATTCACTTTTTGATTTTCATCCCACAGCTTCTTGATCCTCCTGAGTGTGGCAATGGCTTCATTGAAAGTGGAGAGGAGTGTGACTGTGGGACCCCAGCAGTAAGTCTTTGGGAATTTGGATGATTTTTTTAGGTTATTTAGGGTCATTCCAGTACCACACACTGAGATGTTTAGAGCAAGTGTTATTCCTGGAAATTTTATAAGATTTGTGGAAGAAAGATTATTATTGTGAACATATACATTTATTAGAAAATATGCTGGTACTTTCAGGAAAATTACATCATTTTCTGATGTTGTGCAAATGTTTGTATTCCTTAGGAATGTATCCTTGAAGGAGCAGAGTGTTGTAAGAAATGCACTTTGACGCAGGACTCTCAATGCAGTGATGGCCTTTGTTGTAAAAAGTGCAAGGTAAATAAATGTTGATTCGTAACCCATTGACAGAAAAGAGGACATATTTGATTAAATTGTTAAGGATTGGTAAATATAATCTAATAACAATAGTAGTATCGAACATATATTAAGTGACTAGGTACCAAGTGCTGTATAGGATCCTCACAAAATCAATGAGATGTTGTAACTATTTTCATTCCCGTCTAACAGATGAGAACACTGAGCCTGTAGTGGTTAGTTTGCCCAGGGTCTTACACCAAGGGAGCTAGGGTCTGAACCTTTGTAATTCTCAGTTTGTCCTCTCACTACTGCCTCCCTGAAGAGCGTGCACATTAAATGAAATCAGGTGTTTAATCTTTGAATGATATTTTTCCTTTCTCGTAAAGCCAAGCAGATATTCAGTAGACCTTTCTTTTCTTGCTGCTCAGCTTGTTGTATCTCTTGCATTAGCTGTTGAAGGACCAAAAGAAATACCTTTAGGCACGATAACCTTTTACATGTGTTGTGCCTGAGAGTTTAAAATACATCTTTAAACACATTATCTGTTTTCATTCTCCCAATAGCATCCTCATATCAAATATTTAAGCCTTTCCATCAAGGCTAACCGTTATTTGAGGCTTACTTTTTTCCAAGAAATCTAATTCTTTTGTCTATTATATAAAGTCTGGTACCATATTCTCCATTATTTCTGAGGCTTAGTATCTGTCTCTTTTCAGTTTGTACATTTTATGGAGACAGAGCCGGGGACTTACACAGTAATTGGTACAAGTTCAACAAATAAATATTTGTTGAATGAATGAATAAATATGCACAGCACTCTCTTAGTGATTATTTGATGATTGATTAACTTTAGTCTAATGAGTTAAGAGAGGGTGGAATATGAACTTGTCATATCAAGTATCTATTGAGTGCCAGAGATAGTGCTAAACACTTTTACTTTTGTATCATCTTATATCATCAGGGTTTCTCAACACTGGCACCATTGACATTTTTGGCTGGATAATTCTTTGTTGTGAGGGTGTGTCTTGTTTATTGTAGAATATTTAGTAGCATCCTGGACTTCTGCTTTCCAGATGCAAACACCACCCCTTCCAGTCATGACAATCAAAAATGTCTCCAGACGTTGCCAAATGTCCCCTTGGGGGCAAAATAACTCCTGGATGAGACTGCTGTCTTAGGCAATACTCACAACCACACTTTTGAGATAGGCATTATTATCCACATTTTTCTACTTGAGCAATCCCCGTCTTAAGAAAGTGAAATAACCTGCATAGGCTCATTCAGCCAGGCATGAATAAATGTGCAGTTACCTCCCAGATCTGCTGGCGGCAGTTTCTGTTGTTTCCGCTTTATCACTATGTCTCCGGCAGGTTTTTAAGACAAGAAAGGCACTGGTGGAGATCTCTGAAGGCACTCTCTAAAAATAGAAGATTAAACTAAATGTGAAACAGACTTTCTTTCATTTTGGCTGCCTCAACTGTTTATTCTGTCAGTTTTCCCAACTTCCATAACAAGGAATCCCCAATATCATTTATTTTAATCCTTGATGTTTTAAGTCTGCCCATCCATAAAATGCCTTTGATTATGCCCCTTTTCTTTGATTTATAGCATTCAGCTCTTTGTGATGTAATAATTCTAAGAAACAGGTAAAAATAATAAAGTTAAAATAAGATACAGTGGCATGATTAACCATCCCACAAAATAAGTTACAGCTATACCCGTCAAATAAGATCTTTTTTGCCACTTTCTCTACCCCGCACCTCCCACTCTCACCCCTCCCTTGGGCTCTTGGAGGAGCCAGAGGCAGGATAGTGAATGGAGGAGAGGAAATAGAAGAACAAGACTAGAAATTATGTGCCTTTATTTTTTCTACATTATAATAATGTTTCTATGTCAGAGTCTGCAAACATTTTCTATAAAGGGCCAGATGGTAAATAATGTAGGCTTTGTGGGCCATAGGTCTCTGTCTCAGTTTCTCAACTCTGTCTTTGAAAGCAGCCATCGAAAATGCAGAAACAAATGGGCACAGCTGTGTTCCAGTGAAACTTTTTAAAAACAGGCAGCCAATCAAAATGCTGCCTTCAAGCCATAATTTGTGGACCTCTGCTGTAAAACATTGCTTATTTACTTGTTTATTATTTTTCTTCTCTCATTAATATGTAAGTTTCAAGAGGGCAGCGATTTGGGTTGATTTATTTACTGCTATATCCTAACACTTAGAGCACGTCCTTCACTATGCTTTCTCTCAAAACTTTCTGGCAGTTCTTAAACATTTACCCTCTCATGTAAACTCTAGTATCTTAAATCTGCTCATATTTCTACCTCAGATGTTCTAAAATTCTGGTTTGCCCCAGTCCCAAGGAGAAAGAGAAACAGAGTATAGAAAATGAAATTATCTTGCTTATTTCCTTTTCTTTGTGGCCCGCTTACACCCACTAAAATGTAAGCTGCTTGTGAGCAGGGTTCTTGTGTTTAGTTCTCCATTGAATCCCCAGTGGCTAGAAAGTGCCTGGACGTATTTTAAGTAGCTAGTAAACACTTGATGAAAGAATGAATGAAGGAACACAAATTTTGCTTGAATCATTTACAAAGTATCGGTTGAAATGCTGATTGGAGTTGGCAGTGTGCTGTTCATGTTCTAGGAACAACAGGAAACTCAACTGCCTGGAGGGTTGTGAGCAAGGGAGAGATGAAATCTGTGGGGTGTGGGTCGCTGTCCCAAATAATGTGTATGTTTATGTGAGCACAGATGAAAGCATAGAAGGATCCAGCCCCAAATATTAACATTTTGGAGAGGGAAAGAGAATGCGATTGAAGAGAAGGGAAGATTGAAGATTTCACGTATCTGTGTTTTGTTATAATAAATACTCTTACAATTTATAAGTCTAATGAGCTTAAAAATTTATTTGTACAACTCCCACACTTAAGAAATATTTGCAGTATATATTTGAAAACAGACAAAAAAAGAAAAGCAACAAACACTCCCATACACTGGTACAAATCATAGAAACATTAGTAAAGAATAAAAGAGAGAGCTATGCATCTATGTAAAATGGAGGAAAATCTAACTTTTGCAATTCAGCTTAAAATGTAACTTTTAAATTCTTGGCAGATAAGGCAGAAAGAGGAGTAATAAGAGGTGCAAGTAAGAGTGAAGGGTAAAGTGTAAATCCAAAAGCTGTTTGGAAGGAAGAGTTACTGGAACTTGGGCTGACTCATCTTTCTGGATGGAGAGTGTGCCATTAAGCACTATCCTATTTTCACAAGATATGTAAGGCTTATGTGTGATGACCGTGTAAATTCATATTTGAGAAACTCTTTCTGAAAACTATTAACATTTCATTCAGTAACTGTGGTTTTCACAGACTACTATCTTAAAATAGTTCAAGATATTCCGATCCAAAAAATATATATATATATATTCATTTTGCTTTTTTAGAGGTGATACTGTGAGAATTTTTTCCTTCAACAGTTTTACACATTGATTTTTGTTCATTTTAGTTTCAGCCTATGGGGACTGTGTGCCGAGAAGCAGTAAATGATTGTGATATTCATGAAACATGCTCAGGAAATTCAAGCCAGGTAATTTATAGAATAATTACTCTAAACCAGATGAGAAAAAACAGGAGTATCTTTAGTGCGCAGACCCCCAGGACACATTGAAATGGACAAGATGCTCATTCTCTCTTTCACATCAACTCTCACTCTCTTTTTATTTGTTTTTCAGGAATTTAAGTTTTGGTTATCAAAGCTTGAGCAGATGTTCAGTATAGTTTTGTCTTAATATTGAGCAAACCTAAGGCTACATGCATGTCTTAACTATTTTGTTTTTGTTTTAAGTAGAGAGTAAAATTCATTTTTTTTTTTTTGTCTAATTAGTGAAGGAGGAACAAAAAGACCCTCTTAAGCTGGTTGAAACAGGAGTCACCCAAGGCAGAGAGACCCACAGAGCCCTGGGTTTTGAAAAGGGGTCTGTTTCTCTGTCTTGATTCTTATTTATCTGGCTCGTATCACTTTAGCCATTAATAGCTGCTCTTGAATTTAATATTATTTAGTTGTAAATAGAGTAGATAGAGAAGTTGATAAACTTTGGTAGTGGTTCCCAGATTTCACATGACCAGTGTGTATCCCGGCAGTTCTTACTTTGCACGGTAGTGCAGGACCATGAAAATGAGCATGCAAGCTGAAACCATGTAAAGTCATCTTAATAATCAATGGAATAAACTACAGTTGTTCTATGACCTTCAAAAAAGGTTGTCAGACTATTGGTTTTAAAAGATTAGGGAGATGAAAAAATAAACTAATATTTATTTAGCACACTAAATAAATAAAAACGGGAACATTGAGAATTAAAGCATTTTCTTTCTTTGTAAAATACTTATCAGGAGTAGTTGGAACTGTGAGTGCCTTCTTGTTGTAAACCTTATGATACATAGTGAGCATCTTTTTCAAGCATTGTTGAATTGTCATACTCCTTTCTAAGTTTGGATCAGATTTCAACACTTTATCCTCTGTGCTTTCAATGTCATGAACTATCTCCAAGAGACGTGAAGATGTGAATGTGAAGGTTTTTGCCAAACAACAGTAACAACATTGCCATAGTCGGTGATTTTTTTTTCTATGACTCAGTTAGAATTTGTATTCAATGAGAATTTCGCTTGAGTGTCATCATGCCTTTTTTTTTTTTAATACAATTTTGTAAAATGTTACATGCTATCAACCAAAGACAGGCAACATAACTATACACTTTGTTGTCTGTGCATGAACTGACTAAACAGATGGCAAGTGACCAGTCACTGAGAGGTCTTGAAAGAAGTGACAACATGGGTCTTTCACCATGATAGGCTTATGTTATTTACCTTGTGATCAGTGGACCGAAGAGCTGGTAGCAACATTTGTACTTTATACAATAACTCACAGTTCATATATTATGGTAACTAAAATTGGAACTGTGTTATGGGGATACTGGTGTTCTTTAACAAAACTGTGGTAACTGAAATTCATGCATATTGGAGCCATGCAAAGCTAGGACTGCCTGTATATTTTTTTCTTTAGAGAAGAGGGATTCAGTAGTGGTTATCTGCATTAACCATTAAACATGCTTTATGTTAAAGATAATCATTTTAAAGACTAAATATTTTTCTTTCTTGTTATCTAACTAGCATTGTGTTTCTGAGCTAACACAGTGATGATGAAATAATGAAATGATGGATGTGCAAAGATGTTCTTGTTGTATTAGTTTTAACAGCATAAATTGGAGATACAGCAGGTCCTTCCTTAAGTAATGGTGTTTTGTTCAATGTCATTTTGTGATAACATTGATGAGATGCCATAGAAACTTAATTCTTGTTTATATCAATTAGCCTATGGTAAAATTGGTTTCATTATACATCATTTTGCTTAAAGTCACAGACCCTATCGAGGACAGTGAAGACTTACTGTATTTACAAGTAAATATTTTAGTACATTGGTTATATGGTTTGTTAGCTCAATGCAATGTATTTCAGCTATTAAGATGATACTACAAAAAGTTTATTATGAGATGAAGAAATTTGTATGACAAAAGTAAAGGGAAGAAGCAGAATATAAAATATTATCTTTAACTTGATTATACCTATGTTTAAAATAGTACCAAAATTTGTAGGAAAAAAATGAGGAAAATGTACCAAAATGTTAAAAATAGTTGTCTTTGGGTTGGGAGACTATGAAAGACTTTTGTCTTTCATTTTTTTAAAAAAACTTTTTTACATTTCCTACCTTTTCTCAAATGAGTATATAATTGCTATAATGATAGAAAATGTGCAGTACATTTAAAAATTACTGACTGTTTATATCCTCACAAGAATACTGTGCAATTTTCAGTACTTGCTGCAAGAGATTTAAAAAAAAGACGGTTGTTGTAAAGCATGTCTCTTTCTAACATGCCCAAAGTAGACATGTTGAGAGTCATTTTAGGAGTAAGTCATTTTAGCTGTGTTGCTTCTCGTGGTAGAAAAAGAAGAAATATAGTTATTGCTTCGTTTATGTTGGCATCTTTGCTTTTGTTTAGTGCCCTTGTTTTTCTTGCTCTAAAGAGCAGTGTGTCTGAATAAAGCATGATGTACTTAAATTTTAGTGTTAGCTGAGTCATTGCCGTCAATTCCTTTTATTTGCTGCTATATAATCAACTGTTTTTACCTTTGATAGATCAGTAATTTTAGAGGAAAGTATACCAATTGTTATATTTCCTTTTGCTTGTTCTTGATTTTTTTTGTTTTTATTTTCAGATATTTTAAGAGACCTAATGTATTATCAGACTTTATTTTTAAAATATTATCCTAACATTTGGCTGTGCATTTGGTTCATAGTTCTGTTTCTTTTCCTAGTGTGCCCCAAATATTCATAAAATGGATGGTTATTCATGTGATGGTGTTCAGGTAGGTTACTTCATCTTTACTTAAATTTTTTATATGTGTCAGAACGGAAGAAATACTGAAATCTTAACAAAGTAGGCAGATTATTGTAAATGTTTCATAATCAATTCTGAAGATAAAAGACTTTATAATACTCATTTGCTAGTTCTCCCAGTCATATTTATTTTTTCAGTTATCTGACAAAAGCAGACATTGCATAGCTAATACGTATGCTTTTCCATTTTAGGGAATTTGCTTTGGAGGAAGATGTAAAACCAGGGATAGACAATGCAAATACATCTGGGGGCAAAGTAAGTAAACAGTGTGGCTTGATCATTTCAAAGTATGATAGCAGGCCAAAGAACATGTGAGTTGGAAGTAAATTTTTAACAACTTTATAACTTGGAGATTCTTAAAATCACTGCAATTCTTAGCAGCGACACTTTTGTGGAATTAGAGAAGGGACAGCCATGCATATCTTGTCTAGTCAGCAGTGCCTTTGGAAAAGACAGAAGATGGCTACGCCGCCATGCAGGTGAAGTCTACTCCAGGATGTGCAGCTTAGAGAATAGAGCAAACCTGGATTTCAGGTCCGCTTACATTCTCCTCAGTTGAGTGTCTTTAAGCAAAACCTGTACAACCAGATGGGATGGACATGGGCCCTGGATGGTGCACTCTTGGCTTAGAACTTTAGTATTTTAGCTAGAGTTGCTTTTTCTTAAACTATCTTTCTTAAACTTTAACTGGCTTTCCTCCATATAGGTGACCCTCTGCTGAGGTAGCTCTGCCATATCAAAAAGAAATTTTAATGTTATTCCCTTCAAAGTTTATCACATTTTCAGAGGAAATTATATAACATTTATATCAAAAACATATTATTTAAATTATATCTCTATTTAGATACATATGTAAATTATTTTTACCAGTCCTATTTTTCCCAGTCTAATATATTTTTCCCAGTCTAATATATTTTTCCCAGAAGTATTACCAGTCCTATTGAAAGCCATTTTTGTTTCCAACTCTTTTAAAAGACAATTTGTATTAGAAAGGAAGCTATAAAGATAATAATAATCCTTATTGTCACAGTGGCTATAGTCTTTTTGGGAGGGGAAGTGTATGCTTTATTTGAGCAACTAGAGAAATATTGGGGTGGAGGAATATTTAGTCACACAGGTTTTACTCTAAACAAAGAGGTATAATTTTTATTTCCTCCACTTAAGAAAAAATAGTAGCAGACAGAAAGAAGTAGGACAAGAAAGTACCAACATAATTATTATTTTCTTTTTAAATATACATCAACAGTCATCTTTTGATTAGTTTGTAAAAGTCATTTTGATCTAAATCTCGGATAACTTAGTCAACCAACCCGGGTTTTGCAAAAATGAAATCCTGACAAAGATGCTGACATATTTTAAAATGTTACCTGACTATCATAAATTTAGCTTGAATTCGTTGTCTACAAGCAGAATAAAGTTAAAGGTTTTTTTTTTGCCAGCTATTAACAATTAGTAAACAAGGTAGGAATTGAACCATTGTTTCTTGAATGTTTATAGTGCATCACTATTTTAAGAAAATTGCCTTTATGATTAATAAAAGTCTCCGAGTGAGGAATTCATGCTTTATATTTGATACTGAGATTAAAGTATGGAGTATTTATTCAAGGAACCAGTTGGTAGCATCTTCCCCTAACTATTGGGCCAAATTCTGAGAAGTGTTCTTGGAACCTAAAGCCTGAACCCTGTCGAAAATCTAATTAGATTTTTTTTTTTCCTCAAATTTTAAATGAGCAGTCATGAAAATGTACGTGAGTCATGGATGTCTTTGGTGTAGAAAAACTCTGATAAACCATGGGTACAATTTTGGAATTGATAGAATTGGAGTGGAGGAGAGTTCTTTAAATGGGTATTTCCCTGACTGCAAATATTTTGAGCAGCTCACGTGTTACATGTGTCACTGATAGAAAACTCTATTCTGCTTCAGAGGTGATGGCATCAGACAAATACTGTTATGAGAAACTGAATATCGAAGGGACCGAAAAGGGTAACTGTGGGAAGGACAAAGACACATGGATACAGTGCAACAAACGGTGAGATAGACAAGTTAGCCCCAAGTTTATCTCTTAGTTAATTACAAGCATTGCTTTTTAAGCGACCAGGACTTTCCTGTTTTCTGCATCCCACAAAGCAGAAATGAATGTTGCCTGTTCATCTCTTCCCAGCATTCCAGCATCATCTTTGCAGAGGCTCTCAAATCTTAACATATACACTGATCTCTCTCCTAAGGCCAGGTCATGCTTATAGCTGCCTCAGGACTTTCTCACCTAGAAGACACCTGCCAGCATCTCAAAAGCGACAAAAATTAAAGCTACCAGAATATGTAGTCAATTAACTGGCTCTGCCTTTTCTAAAACACTCTTTTTGCCAAAGGGCTTAATATCTCTCTGTCCTTCTGTTTAGAAGCCTCAGAATGATCTCCGACTCCACCTTCCCTCTGGCACATTGTCCAAATAGCCAAATCATCTCCATTCTTCCCTTTATTCTCCCACTATTTGTCTTTAATTCATCCCATCATTTCCATTCCTATTGCATTAAGGACCTATATTAAGGACCCAACTAAGACCTACATTAATTCTTCAATTAGTACAAAGGCCTCATAACAGTTTTTTATGCCAGCAGTCCAGCAGGCTGTCATCAGAATAATCTACTGAATATTTTTGACCATGTCAATTCTTTGTTTAAATTTCACTGGTTCCACATAGCTAATTAATAGTAGGACCTATATCGAGCTTTGGTAGAATGCACACAGTGTGCTATGCACTGTATTATGCTTTGCGTAAGGTATGTCATTTAATCTTCCAGTTCTCCTCATTTTATGAAGGAGGAAACTGAGGCACAGTTAACTAATTTGACCAAGGTTACGTAACTAGGATGTAACTGAAGCAAAATTAAAATTCAGGCAGCCTGATTTCAGAACTCTTCTTGTAACCACTTCGTTGAATGGCATACTATTTTGTTTAACAAACACAATGAAACCTTAGGTTTGCACTGTACCTCCTCCACAATTTGCCCCAACCTCCATTTTTTGTTTTTTCTTCTCTATTCTACTGAAGTCTAGCAAACCTTGCATTCCTAACACGTCCATTATATTGTCCTACCTCCATGCCTGTGCTTATGCTGTTCATTCTTTTGGAAGCACTCTTTATATCTACTTTATTATCAGGCAAAAACTTATTCATTCTTCAAAGACCTGCTTGGACAACACTTTCTCTATAAATTAATTCTGGATTCACTGTACAAATAATCATCTTCTTCTCCTTGAATTCGTATAGCCCTTTGTACTATTCTTATGGCCCTTGTCTCCAGCTCTGTATTTTATAGTTGTTCATGTATGTGTTTTTCTTTTTCCTCATCCAACATTATCATTTCCTGGAGGATAAGAAATATGTATAATTATTTTTTATATACTAAAATATTTAGTAAGCTCCATATACATAAATAACACAAAAACATTGAATGAATATCTCTTCTGTGTCATTTTTATTTATGATGGATACAATAAAATGATAGTAGAACTTTTAAAAATTATTTTTTAAGAATGAATTAATACATTTTTCTGTGTTGGTGATAGATACAAGTCTTAATTTTTTTTTCTCTACCTGATAAACCCTAATATTTACATATATAATCTTGCTAACCTACTAATCACTCCTCACAAGATATGAGAATATGTATTTATTATTATCTATATTAATAATTAAAATGTATTAGATGTGAGACTATGTAAGATAGTATTTGTCACCAGTGAAGATATTTTACAAGTTAAATTAGAATTATATGTGGTAGTTGGGAGAGTAGTGAAATATATCCAAGAAGGGATCATAAGCCTATGTGGTTGAGAATCTATAAAATGTGTCTGTGTGTGTTTTTACACACATAGATATATGTATTATATTTAATCTATTCTTTACTTCTGGGGCAATAAATTGAAGAAAGAACTATATTCCAAAAGGATACTCACCCAAAGGTCCTTCATTCACTTATCAAATATTAAAAAATGATTTAGCATATCCAGTGATGTGTTATAGAGATAGAGATTCTGAAATAACAGAAGTCTGTCTGGAAGGTAATTTCCTTTAGATAAATACTTGAACTAATGGACAATAAAGCAAAAGCTAAAAAAATGGCATTTTGGTGCATCAATAATAGTTTCAAAGAAGATACTTTTTAAAGCTGGAATAAACTAATTTGGGTTTACTTTATTTTTCTTATAACTTGAGCATATGATATAGTCAATGAAAAACAAATGCTAAAATGAAATAAGATTATGGTTCTAACTGCACATGGCTATAAAGTAAATAATGGCATTCTTTTACACAGGGATGTGCTTTGTGGTTACCTTTTGTGTGCCAATATTGGTAATATCCCAAGGCTGGGAGAACTCGATGGTGAAATCACATCTACTTTAGTTGTGCAGCAGGGAAGAACATTAAACTGCAGGTAATCAATCATCTAACCATTCTATGAGAATATTAGTCATCTTACTTCTGAGGAATGCAGTTTAGGATTATTTCTGTTTTCAATTCACGTGCATGTTAGTAAGCCAAAATAGAATCTAGCCCATAGAAGTGAGTGAGTAAATCCTGACAGAAAAGAGATGAAAGAATAGAAGAATTAGGGTTCAGTTTACATTTAATTCTTATCAAGGAAAAATAATGTGAACTTCTGGGTAAAATTATTAGATTAAATATATGCATCTTCTTTTGTTCCCTTCTGAAATCCCACTAAAATGACACTATATGAACCTTTTTTAGAATTCATGCATTCACAGGGACGCAGAGAAAGGGAGAGGAGACAATAGCAACAGAATTTTGGAATGTGGAAAGCAAATGGATATTTGACAAATGATTATTAAAATTAAGAAAGCTGGATTCCTAAGTTAGTCAATGGGAAAAACTGAGAACTAAGCCAATATTTACTGTCAGTTTCCGAAAAAGCTCAAAAATGAGCAGCATCACTTACTTCAGGAAGAAAGAGTAAAAGATTAAGGGGCAGGGAAGGGGCTAAAATAAAGAAGGTAGGTGAAAGTCTGTTATAGAAGCACTAACATTACTTCTCTGACTCAGCTAAAGAGAATATCGCTCAAATCCTCCTATGGAAGATTTGAGCTTTATATTCTGAAATAATAAATAGAAGGTTTCCAGACTGAAGGACAGCAGACAGTATTGATATGTGTTGTATGGAAATGGGCCAGCCTCACTGATGTTCAGTCAGAAAGCCTGAGAATTTCCAAACATCTATCTGCTCCCCCACCTCAAATATGAGCAGATTATCACACATGTGAAGAAAGTCTCCAACATGAAAAAAAGAAAGAAAAACAACCAACTAGAAAAAAAAACCCCACCACCACCAATCAATATTTATGAGAGATAAGATAATTCTGTCATGAAACAAGAATAGAGTACTAATTTAAACAATGAAGAACATTCAGAGGAGGAAAAAATGCTGTCAGAAATTTAAAATATGATATCAGAAATTAAATCCAGAAGTTGAAATTATCTCCCAGAAAGTAAAGCAAAAGAGGGAAAGAAATGAACTTATGGAAAAGCTCTTCACATTAGAATAGAAATAATAAAGAACGAAAAAAATAGCAGGGAGGAAATCGCCATTGAGTAACTCAAGGGTATCGTCTAGAACTAATGGACTTGAGTTTCCATATTGAGAGGCTAACCAAGTACCAGGTACAATGAGTGAAATTAGAGGCATATCTAAACATATCATTGTGAAATTTCAGAACCTTAGGACAAAGAAAAGAATCCCAAAGAGTCCGAAGAGTCCGAAGACAATGGAAAAAATGATTTCCAAACTAGAATTTTGTACACAGACAAAATATCAGTCAACTGTGAAGATAGAAAATAGTAATTCCTTTAGATATGCAAGTTTCCCACAGATTTACTTCCTTGAACCCTTTCTAAGGAAGCTACTAGAAATTGCACTCCACCAAAATGAAGGAGTAGACTAAATAAGAAAGAGATAAAAAATTTAGGAATCAAGATCCCCACCATGAGGGCTATCCAACAATGAATGGTGGGGGAAATCCAAGATGTAGAGCTCTGTGCCAGGTACATGGGACAGCCAGATCTGATGGGTGCAGGGGAAGGCCCACACGGAAACTGCAGGAAGATGAACTGATGTTCAGATATATCTTGAGTGGCGATTTTGACTTTTAAAAAATTAATTTATCTGTTGGTCTTTAAACTATATGCATGTATAATTTTGATATAAGTTAATAAATAAAAGAATGGAAATTTTGATATTAGCATTGACATGACACTATATGAATAAGTTGATTATGGATATACATTTTCAATTTCTATTCTGTTTATTTTTTATTTCTATATAACATGTAGACTTGCTGTATTGAATAGTGAAGTTATAATAGTTGAGCCTTTCTCAAATATAATTTGTAAATATAGCAGTCTTTTTGGTAAATGTAAACTAAAATCAGTTCTCATTTTTGTTCAAAACAGGTTTGAAATCTTGAAACCTACTTACTTATCAAATCAAATACTAGTAATAATGATTTACTTGGCTTGTACATGATATCCAAGGTAAAATGAAAAAGCCATTTCAATTCAGGACCTTATATTTATGTTTAAATCCTAAAATATATCAATGTCTCTGAAAGGAATTAGATCAAAAGATTCAATTGCTTTCTTCATTTGCAGGTTGAAAATGCTTGCTATTGGTTTTTATTAGATAATATGTAGAAAATACAGAAAGTGATAATGCCTACTTTTTAGTTTTTAAGCATATTCTCAAATTAATGTGAATTAATGGAATCCCATTTTCTTTTTGTTCTCAATTTATTTTTAGTGGTGGACATGTTAAGCTTGAAGAAGATGTAGATCTTGGCTATGTGGAAGATGGAACACCTTGTGGTCCCAAAATGATGTGCTTAGAACATAGGTGTCTTCCTGTGGCTTCTTTCAACTTTAGTACTTGCTTAAGCAATAAAGAAGGCACTGTTTGTTCAGGAAATGGAGTAAGTATTCAGTACCTCGCCATGGGGAACTTACTCAGTTCTCTTATATCACAGAAATAGATATGGCCCTAAACTGCTTATTTCTGTAACAATTGAAAACATGCCTATCCGTGTGTCTAGTCAGCATGTAAAGTTATTTTATCATAGTCATTTGAATATTTCTGTGTATAATCTGGAGAAGCCTGGGAATAAGAAAAAAGTATAATCTTCCTAACGAAATTCCTTTATCTTTCCTGTTATGTTTGAATATGATCTCATATAATATAATGCCAGTTTTCTACAAGTGATCTAAGAAACAAATTTTAACAAACTATAATGGGATAAAAACAAGAGTAAAAAGAAGGGGCAGTGGCTACAGCATTTAACAACTGTATGGTCCAGGCACTAACCAGTTAGAGCAGATCGTAAATAACTGCCATAGCCATACCAGTGTGTAAGGAGAACTCCTAGAAATAAAAACAGAATAATTTAGGGAAATGTTTCTCATAGATGAATAGAAAGAACGGCATTGTTTAAAAGGCTAAATTCTATTCTTTCAGTCATATCTGATAGTGTAGGTTCTATAGAAATAAATGTATAGGTTAAATAAACATGCTCTATTAGTGATTATGGTTTTGTCATTTTTAGTTAGAAATTCCTATACTAACGAAACCTTTTCAGTTCTTTTTCTTTTGGCATATGCTAAGATTTTCTTCTTACCCTCATTCCAGATTCTTTGCTTGAACTGGTTGTGTTACTCAGTTGAGGCAAAGGATCCCTGTTCTGGAATTGTAAGCCTGCAATCCTGGTCATTCCATGTGTATCCCTAAGGAATATGCCAAGAATGTCCTTAGGGAAGTCTTACTAATTGTTACTCTTTGCCAAAGAAAAGGAATTCTTATAGCGCATGAGAACAGAGAAGGAATGAAGTGAATGGTTCTGCTTCTGTAAATGGGTCTGCTAATACTTCGTTCCTTAATAAGCAACAATGTATTAGGGGGAGATAATTTTTGGGGGGACAGGGGTAATGAATAATGGAAATTTTTCTTGATCATTCATGCTAATGAGTAACCAAAGCTTATTCATCGAGAAATCTGAGTGTATAATAAAGAATCCAAACATAGTTAATTGTGTTAATTAGCGATTTGTTTAATGGATGAGTAAGAATGATAGACACAAGTAAATTAGGTGGCAAATAGTATCCAAGTCATTTACAATAATTGTGCATAATACAGAAAAGTTATATTCTATGGATTTTTAACTTACAGTAACTCAACTCTGTATATGTGACAAAAATTAAATGAAAAACAATAGATATTCTTATGTACTTTACATTGTATAGTTAAGAGTATGTACTTGGAATCAGACAGTCTGAGTCTGAATTCCAGCTCTACTTCCTACGAACTAGGTAGGATTGGGCAAATTACTTAGCCTCTTTGTGACAATTTCTCTGTAAAGCGAGAATAATAATATTGCCTGCTTTACAGGATTATTATGAGGAATCAGTGAGTTAATACATGTAACTTATATGTGATACTTAAAACAATGTCTGTGACATAGTGAGTGTTCAATAAATGTTAGCTATGACTCTATTAGTCATGATCACTGTGCACTTGTCACTATGTCACTGGTGCTAGTGTGTGATATGGAAACTGATAGTGAATTTACCTGGTTAAGGTCTGTTGATAAGATAGTGGTGAAATGGGGACTAAAACCTATGCCTTTTGACTTTAAGCCTAAACTTTTTTCTTCCTGCATATTTGTTAATTCACAGAACTGTGTTCATGTGAATTAATTTGAGATCTGAAATTTATTAATTATATTTTAAAGTTATATTTAGATGTTGATGTATGCCATCTTCTGGCAAATTAGATCAGACAAAATACAGAAATCCATCCAGTGAAAACCTATCTCTTAAAGAACTTCTCTGATCTTAACCTAACAAGTGTCTCTAAATCTCCATTCCATTTAAAGGTGTTTTGAATTATAAGATCTAGGTATAGATTCTGTTTCTGGGATATATAAATGAAGACAGATTATTGTCTGATAAGTTTTAAAACTTGGTGCCATTTTTATGTGAATTTTTTTCCTGCTCTTTGTTTGAGGGAGTTGTCAGTTTCCACGACCCTGAAGTCACTAATCTCTGTAGCTTGGGTTGAGGTGCCAAGGTTATAGCTTTGTAAAACTTTCTTTCAGATCACAGCAAAGGTTTAGGCCTCTCTGTTTCATCCGATTTCTCTTTATTGCATCTGCTTTCTAAAAGATGAATAAAATTTTATTATTAAGATCCTTTCTTTGGAAGAAAGAAATCTTTGTATTGGATAATTGTCAAATGATTGTACTTCTGCTCAGTTTTTTAAATCTCCCTGTTATAAAATCTAAGTCACTGAAATTCAAAACAATTTCATTTTTTTTAGACTTATAAGTTCATGCCTCTGTTAAAATTTATTATCCCTTTGAGTCAGCCATTGATCTCTAGAAAATATTTTTTTAGACACTTCAATAAGAAATAAGTAATTAGCATTAGGAAAAAAAGTACCAATAATTTTTCAGTACCATCAAATTCTAGGCATATAATAATTAGAAATTAATGCTTATTTTTTCATGCCTCTGTACCAGAGAGTTGACGTTTACTCTAGCTTGATTTCGGATTTCAGGTTTGTAGTAACGAGCTGAGGTGTGTGTGTAATAGACACTGGATCGGTGCAGACTGCAGCACTTACTTCCCTCACAACGATGATGCAAAGACTGGTATAACTCTGTCTGGCAATGGTAAGTACTTAATTTGGTATCATTTTGTAGCCTTTATACACAAGGAAAGAGAAAACTACCCTTCAGACGGTTTCATTTGGATTATTTTTGTAACGCAAATATAAGTTAAAGCCACATAATAATGAATTGCAGTATATGACTGGAGTCCACATTATGAAACTGATTGTTTCCATTATAATGATATGTAATGTTGAGTCTACTGATTTAGTGTTATCTTGTCCTACATCAGAGTGAGATTTTTCAAGTATTGTACTTGTTTGCAGCCAACAACAAACTCTAGCATTTCTTTTAAGAATGTAGTCACTTTTTAACTCCGAATTTAAGGAAAAAATTTTATATATCGGGACTGAATAAATAATAAAAATCGAAGAATTGATTTTTAAATATTTCGTTGACTTTAATATTCTTTATCATAGCATCTCATTTGTATTTAACCTCAGTTCTGTAACCTGAACTGTAGGTAATTCTAGAAGTAGGAAATTTGGCCAACATGCCTGGAAGGGATTTCAGGACATGAGTGAGAAACAACAGGGGCAGCTCTAACAGCTAGAGAGGTCCAAACGGAGAAGTAGAAATTAAATGCAGATAGTTGTAAGGACACAGACCTTGGGGGTAAATGTCCCCTTTGAAACTATTTTACCATTTCATTATTGAGTATTCTTTCTCATTAAATAATGCTCAAATCCTAAAGCCCATCACTTCCAAAGGATGAGAAAATCTTAGCTAATATCACTTTAATAAAGAAAGTCACAGAATGATTAAGATTTTGTCATCTTCGGTCTTAGCAGTGGTAGTCTGGAGCTTGTTCCTGCAGTTAATGCAGAGACGACGATATTCAGGTTCATGAATTTAAGTGACTTGTTAAAAGTCATATCATTAATTAGAAATAATCAAGACTAGCACCCAAGTTTTTTGATTCCTGTTAAATTCCCAGAAGAAAAGGAAGGGGAGACAGACATGCTGGGTCTTAGAGTATGAAAATCCTAATGATCCAGGGGTCCTCTGGCATCAGCATCCACCAGGACCTGGGCAGGGTGGAGTCTGCCAGTCTCTTCAGATGCACTAGTCCTGAAGTCTAACCTGACTATGGAGGGCTCCTAGGCAGAGAGGCCACCTCTTTAGTCATAGGGAATTGGAATTTGCACCAGTTGCCCATAATTACTGATCTTAGAAGGATGCCTCAGGAGTGCAGCAGATAAGGAGAGAGAGAGCTGAGGTGCTCTGGGTGAAACAGACTGGGTGATTTAAACATGTGGTGTAAGTCATTATCACCAAAACAAGTCTCCTGGGATCAGAGCCAGGCCTCCAATCTACCTTTTCTGCTCTTGGGCCCTCACTTGGGCTTGTTGACCAAGACTTCAACTCACTGGGGCACTTTCACTGCCAAGATGCCCTTAAAGATTGCATCTCAGCCTGCCTGACGGGATGCTGACACACAATGCCATTACTGAGTTCTGAGCTTCAGCCCTGCCCTGGCCCTCTGCCAGTCTGATGCTGCGTGGCTCTCATGCTTCACCAGTACCAATCTCCAGCTCACCTTACTCTCTCTTTTCCTTTGGTTTTTCTTTTCTAGAATGTGCCATGGTCATCATTGCCAAAATTGGGAAGTACAAGCCCAGTGCTTTTAACATCCTTACCACTTGAGCACTGGTTATATAAACATGTGGACGTGTTTTCTCCCATAAGAAGCTTATCTTTACATTGAGAGACAAAATATCTCTCTCACACACACACACACACACACACACACACACACCTGAGAGCAATAAGGACCTTGCTTTCGTTATCAGAATGTAGTGATATGAAAAATGACATTTCTAGAATATTTGAGGAAGAGGTCAGGGTCAAAATGGATGTGGATTTCTAAGTATTCCTCCCTAACAGGTGCTATGCCATGTAGCCCCTCTTCTTTATTCTTTCTTTTAGTTCGATGTCCTCATCATATTTTCCATAAAAGTACGTGGAAAATACAATAATGCAAAATACACTTGGAAAAGAATTAAAAGAGAACATACACAAATAATTTTTTTAAAAAAAGCAATTGATTCCCATTGATAAATTATGGTTGATTTTTCTTCCCTTTAAAAAAATACGCACTTTAAAAAATATTTTTAAATAATGTTGTTCGTGTGATGATTACAAATCTGGAGAATAAAGTTCCTGAAAGATTTTTATATCAAAATTTCAATTGTATACACTGATCTTCATTGTTTTTTCCCCACAGGTGTTGCTGGTACCAATATCATAATAGGCATAATTGCTGGCACCATTTTAGTGCTGGCCCTCATATTAGGAATAACTGCATGGGGTTATAAGTAAGTGAAACATCTCAGTATTTTTACTGTCAAAATATACTTTTAAACATTTTGTTTAAATGAATTAAACATCTGGGAAGTTTTTTATCATTGGATAAAAATACTTGCAATGAAAATCAGTCTGGTTCTACACTCAGTTGGTGATTGTGCTTAGCATGATTAAAGGTAATGATAATTTATCATTTTTTTAGATCTTGAGATACCTTCTGTTTATTCAAAAAGTACTGAATATTGTCTTAAAACCATTGAAGTAAAATCAATCAAAATTGTGTCTTTTACAGAGGTTATGTTTGTTTGCTCTTTAGTGACTCAAGTCTTCCCTTGACTTAAACTCATACCAGAAAGCTAGGCAAGATAGTCAGAGAGCATAGAGCTTTAATAAGAGTCACATCAACAAGAACAGCAGCGGGAGATCTGTTGCTGAGTGCTTGCTATGTCCGTGCATCATGCTAAAGGCAAAACCTCTTTATCTTCACAACATGTGTGGAGGCACTGTTTAAAAACTATGTGGGTGTTTTTGTGTGAAGAAAAGGCTGTTCAGAAATGTTCGTTAAAATTAAAATTCAATTTTTAAGTTAAAGCTTTTAAAAGTCTTATTCTTCTTAAGCTTCAAAGTTCAGCTGACAATTTTTTGGTTCTATTTATAAATTTTAAAAAGTTATGATATATAACTTTTGGAAATTAGATCTCCTTGAGCATTTAGCTAAGTAAATGATTTCAAACATTCCAAACATAAGATTAATATGTTCCATTTCCCTAAGTATTTCAATCTTATAACATGAAAAATTTATTTATATTCAAATAACTTATTTGATTTTAATAAATTAAAAATCATGGCAAACCTTAAATTCTCTTTAATATTTCAAGTTAAAAATCAAAATTCTGCTGATCTCTGATGATATTTCAAGTCCCTGGGCCTAGAATGTTTCTCCATTTGGGAGTCCTGTAACTTTTGCTAAGCATTCTAGGCTTGACCTCACTTTATAGCATTTTCCCCCTCACATAGATCAAACTTAGTTCACTAAAAGACTAGGGAATTAGAATATTTCATACTTTAAAATTACCCCAAATCTTTTAATAGACTAGGCACTATGTAATTGTATGCTATTATTAATATCACCTGACATGGTCTTAAACCAATTGAATCAATGGAAACACCTTTAAAAGGTGAGGTCAAACCCTGAGTTTCATAGCCTGAAGAGAGCAGTTACTTTGTGTGCTACAGGCATTAAAATACAGAAAGACATTTGAGAAAGGCTATATTAACAAATAGCACGGATAGCATAGTAAAGTTTAACATAGCATAGTTAATATAGCATAGCATAGCGAAGGAGAGCATAGCATAATAGTAATGGTTTGCCCTGATTAAATGAGTATGTAGCCCTGTACCATCTCATAGAAGATGCTCAATACCTATGGGCTTCTTTGATCTGCAGGTCATTAGATATATTGTATTCTTATATTTGCCCAGGCTGATTTCAGCATAACATTTGGAGTTATAAAATTATATGTCTGAAAAGAATGCTTTTCTGTATAGTTATTGTTTGATCTCCCCTCACACCTCAGGTGAATTAGCCCCCTCTTGGAGCTGCACAATATCTTTGACTTCTGTGATACAATACTTAGGTAGTAATTGTCTTCACAAGCATTGTTGTTTTGAAGTAAGTGGTTTCACTTGGTCATGTGAAAAGGGAAAGCAAAATTGTTAGTTCTGTGTTGTGTGATTTTTCTGCCACCTACTGATACAAATTGTTATTTCATTTTTATAGTCTTGGAAAAGATTACCTTTTGGAAAATATAAAACCTAAATAACTCCTATTACTAATAAAATGACCTGCGTTAATGTTTTAATGATTTTAATTAAAAATTCTTCTTTCTGTATATCATTTCTTATTTTTATGAAATTCTTTTGAGGTGTCATTGCTTTTTCTTTATTTCTGAACATATATATTTTTCAGATTCATTAAGGAAAAAGACAAATCATGTTCATTCTGCAGTATCCTCTTCATAAATAATTTGAACCTAAATGATGTAGTTTTAGTGCTACTAAACTTATTCAGAATATGTTTAAAAATAGAATGAGAATGTAGAAAATTTTAATACAGGAATTAAATTCATGAATATGATATTTCATATTCTATTTAAAATTCAAGAATTAGATTTAGAGACAGAACTCATTTTCTCATTAATCCTTCCAATTAAACTTTCTACCCCTTCTCTAAGCCGAATAGAAAATGAGGAATACTCATTAGGAACAGGTGGATTGCTCAGGTAATCAGATTGAGAGAATAAAAAGCAAAATGTGTTGAATAGAAAGATTCTGGGCTTATTTCCCCCTCCATCTGATGGTTTCAGGAATGAAAAATAATGAGTAACTAATTAGCACATTTACCCTCATGAGCTTGTTATTAAACAAGATACTTATTGGGTGCTCAGAATAGATAGATAAAGATGCTACAGATTCGTGTGGAACTTGATTTTGATCTTGGAGGAAGGAGCCCACTACTCAGTTGCTTGGCCTTTCTAACACATCTTCAAAATATTAACATTTTTTTAAATTTAATTTAGAAAGTTAAAAATGAACTCTTTTGAGTTATACATAAAAGTCATTGGTGCCTCACTACCATACCCTCTAGAAACATTTTTAAGATTGGTTTATTTTAAAACTCATGTAATTTTATTTTAGTATATGGCCCAATAAAAAACAGAGACCAAACTTTGAACAAAGTGTTGCTAAACGTTAAGCTTGTAAGTAGTAATAACTTAGGAGGTCCATAATAGCTGTGAATTAACTCACTCTAATTTATCATAAATGACGAAATAAAATGTTCTAGTGTTCATTTATGTTCTTCTATTTTAAATTCTTAGGAAAAGCTTTAGATTAAGATATATACTGTAACTAAAAAGGAATAAATTATGATTTTTATTTTTATGAAAACACAGGTAATTTATATAAGTAACTTGATTACTTAAATTTATTATTTAAATCAATATACATATCTGAAAACCTGTATTCGAAATAGGGTTGGCTTTAGAACATTGTTAAATATTTAATATGATATAATTGATATTGAGAAAAGTTACTCTTTAATAATGGAATTTTTTATGCTTTAGAAATATTTGAAAATATTGTCATTAACCCTTTGGTGTCACTTCTCCTAAAGATAAGTAAAATTTGTGTTTGTGTGACTATTTGTATTCCCCATTTTAATTCTGCAATTCAGAACCCTCTAGTGGAGACCTTTCAATAAATCCTAGTGCTTTTATATATAGTGCTTTCTTAATATACTTTCATAGGTAACTAATTCTTTTTCTTCCCCCCTCTCATCTTATCCATGAAAAGAAACTATCGAGAACAGAGGTATGTGATGAGAATAATCTGAACATGTAACTGAAAGGTTTACATCTTATTAGCATCTTTGGAATTTATACATGCAATTATAAATCAAGTTTACTTTGTTTTTATGCTGTAGCGATTATAAACTAATCTTAATTTTTTTTATGACCTCAAAATGATCATTTTAATAGTGGTGCTGTGGAATTTATTAATTTAAAACATATCTATCATTATTTAATTTTAATGGTTCTTTCATCCAACAATACTACAATTAATAAAAGTTCTTATTTGTGTTACTTTTATGGTACTATATTTGGAAATTAATTTTCTTCCATCTAAAACAAACTTCCTCTGTTGAGGTGTCACCTTTGTTTACATTAGTTAGCTTCCCTTCATGTTTATAACACTCTTATTGCCTTATACTTTCTGAGGGGATTTATTTTTTATTTGTTACTGTTGTCATGTCAGTAACTTTCATTTGTAAGTGATAAAATTTTATGGGCACAGGTCAAGAGAACGTCCTGGCACTTGATGAGCCTGTTTAATCTCTGCATAAGGAAATATTTTTTTACCGATTAGGTAATTGCACAGGTAGTTAAAGAAATAATTTGCATAGTTGGAATCTTTGATTGTTCACTATACTTTTTTTTTAAACAAAAAGCCCATAAAGTGAGGCACCCCTTTCATCATAGCCTTAAAATCTATGTGTAAGCAACAGTGTCAAAAGGGATACAACTCATTTATGTAGTTCTGTAAAAATTGCCTATTTTTAAATAAATTTAAATTAGCCCGTATTGAGGTACACCCTTTACTTTTCACATTCACAAAATTACTAATGATATTAGCTATTGATACAAAAAAATTTTAAATATCCTAGAAATTGATAATTCAGACCAGGTCTTGTACATCATATAGTTTTGTACTCGAGATATCTTTGCAGATTCCTACTTATTTAACTTTTCCTACTGTTTTATTAAATGCCTGTGGCAGATTAGGAATAAGATGTAATAAACCTGGTGAGACTTTTTCAAGCCCCAACTACAGCTTTCAATTTTTCACAAATTAAAATTGTAAACTTTTCTCTTCCCTTCCACATTGTAATATAAAATTCCAATAAGGCTTTGGTCATAAGTGTCTACAGAATCTCTGTAAATAAATGATGCTCACAGGGTACCACCTGAGATCCTGGTCAGTTAACATAGATATTAGAAAATATTGACCTTGCCCTGGAATAACTAACTCATTAATGGAACAACTAAAACTGAGGCAAAATTAATTGAAATTTAAAACGACTAGATTTTTTTGTGCCATGATTTGAACTCTTGTATCTTAAAACACTGGAGAAGAGTTGGAGCCTTTTAAGTTTTCTGTTGGGTAGAAGCCGATCAGTCATTTCGGAAATCTAAGTTTGGTGGCTTTCTTGAGTGAAAAGTAGAATTAGGCTAGTAAGATAAACATTGATGATTCAGCTCCATTTCCATAGGAGCTAAGGCTATAATGTAATTTAATATTGCTGACTATATAAAAAGGAAAGTAAAATATCACAAATAGGTAACATAAGCAAAACTAAAACAGTACTCTAAGACATGTTCTCACCAGGGATACTATCCAGAATAAAGGAATTGTCTATACTACAAAAAAATGACTGCTATGTAAAACTGTACCAATTTCCTATTCTAATTCAATGTATGGATAGGTTTAGGTAAGAAAAATTTTACATTAAGACTCTTCTATATGTACCTGATATAATTTCTTGCCTCCTAGTATTACTGAATCATTTCATCAATCTGACTACTCTTTTGGAATTTAGTTCATATTTTGAGAGTTGCTACATCTTCAGCAAACATTTATTTTATATATTTTGATTTATTTTAACACAACCTGTATTTATTTTTGTCCTTGTCCATAGCTAATAAATCTTAGGTCCGTACAATAATTCTCACAAAGGAGAAGAAACAAAGAATGGACTTTAGATCAAGAAGTTGTGAATGTATAAAAAGGATTTTCCTTTTTGAGAATATGTGTTAGTGTTTATAGAGAAGATGGTAAGGCTAACAGACCAAAGCATGCATTAAGAAATTTACAATTTTGTAAAAATATCTGCAGATATTCAAATAAAGATGTGCCCAGTTTCAAAGAATGCCAGAAAGCAGAAATAAGAATTTTGAGTTGTCCTTGCCTTTAAATTAGGTTTTTCTTTGAGGTTCCATAATGGGAGAACCAAGCGACAAGGAATCAGAAATCCATTTGCTCAGATGTGGTCTTGGGAAATCATTTAAACTTTCCTCAACTCTAAAATCAGATAAACTTCATAATCTGGAAAGCATTATTGTAAAAGAAGCGATCAGTATGTAGTCTCTGAAGACTTTGTGTTTCTCTGATCTTTACATGAAAGGTGGAGATGGTTGTTCTCAAAAAGGAAGGCAGCATTCATTGACATAAGCAGGGCCCACACGTACTGGTTGAGCTAGCGAAAGAGTTGATGAACATAAAGGTTGGCTTTGACACTAAATGTAAGACCATATTAAATAGGTAGCCAGTTATCAGATCCATATTAATAATGTAACGGCTCAGAAATGCCAAATTGGACATAACTTTCAAATTATTGGAGAGGTCAGGCAAGTGATTCTGTGAAAGAACCTGATAACCTTGTCAACTTTTCCTCTGGAAAACGTGTCCTCAGGGTTTTCATTATATGAAGGAATGGGTGATAGGCTTAATTGCAGGTCTGACGAAAAGATAAGGAACAAACCTATTTTTTTCTTTTTGTTTACAAATTGCTTAATGAAAAATAAAAGCCTCATCCTGGGGCAGGTGGAGGCAGAACCTCATATATGAGTGATAGCACTTTACGTCCGTCTGCCAGTGTCATATTGTGAAGGGTAGGACCATGGGACTGAGGAGCCATGGATAATTCTTATACATCATGTAGTTAGGATGGCTGTTGATCTTTTTCTTTAAAATATCCAGGAAAGAAGATCTCCATAATATTTTCAGTTGATGCCATTGTTTATATTTTAGCATAATTGCTTTTGGACTTGGCAGCTGTATATTTTATAACAAGAATTATAAATTCGAATTTTAGTTTTCAAGCAGGTTTGCAAATAATACAATAAGAAAACGTTAATTGAATTTGCATTTATAAAACACCTATATTCAGCTGAAATATTCTCTTCCTTTATCTGAAATGAACACACATTATTATGATCAATGTGAAATAGAATAAACAGATCATATCTTACTGATCTATACCTTAAGCAGAAATCCTCTTCCCCATTTCTTTTCTCTCACCTGTTTTAACCACTTTATTTTCTCTTGTGAACCTCCCTCCTTTTTTTTTTCAAACTTTCTTTAGTTTGTTTTTATATTATTTCAGTGATAGTCATACATCTGTCAGTGCGACTTGGTACACATTACACAATATTTCCTTAAAAAGTAAAGTAACAATTTCAATTATAGACAGTCCAGATACTTATAAGGCACTGGAGAAATACCTCTTTCAGCATTAAGGTTAAGACTTAATTTTTTTTCATTATATTCTCATTTTGAATATGTGCAAAGATTATTGTTACACATTGCGATTCATTGGACCCTTGTAGGAAAGATCATACTTCTCTCATAACAGGGATCCTTTTTGAGAAAGAAGAATTTAATTAAATAAATTTTGGTCATTATTTAAAAATTCATGTACATGTCTAAGATATTTACATGTAATATGGGAAATATGAGGTAATTTTCCCATTATAAAACTTAGCACAGGTCAGGACACCTCATGTGGTAGTCATACTAGATTCCAGAATTCTATGGAATCAGCAAAGTTGAAGAAGAAAGCCATAAAGACTAGAAAATTAAATTCAGCTTTAAAATTCAGCTTTTAAAGAGATCGTTTACTTGGTCATTTATGATTTTTTATAACAAATGATGAAATGTTATTTTTCGATCATGGGGACCTGATATTGTCTATCTCCACTAAAGGTTAAACAAGAAGAAATAGGTTTGTTCTAATATGTAATATTGAAAAAAGGGTAAATTTCTGGTTGGTGAAAGATGTTAAATATTCTTGAGATCTTTAACAAAGCGAATAATCATTAAGATTTTGCATTTACAATGTGCAGAAAGTTACAGTGTATTCTTTGTAGAATTTTAAAGAGAATGCAGAGAAGTTTCTGTATTTTGGAGACTTCACAATCTAGGTGAGAATCAAATCTTCCTGGCATGTTAAAAACAGGGCTGTGTCCCAGAAAGTCGTTGACCTTAAACTCCCTTCCAAGCCTCTCACTGAAGCCTACAGTTTATGATATGTATAGCATTTAAGATGTTTGCACACGCATAAAAGATGACAACATATTACAGAGCAATGAAGTTGAAGGAGTGGTAAACATGCTCAGTTGCGAAAAAATACTGAGTGTTGTCTATTGTGAGAGGTGGTCCATATAAGCCTGCGCTGTCAGCTAAGTGAGGCCTTGGTGAATGCCTGAATGCCAGAACCACGTAAGAAGAAGGTAATTTGGGGGAACTGATTAGTGGGAAAAGTCAAGCGTAGTTGGAACTTATCTTTAATTTAAATTTAGCAAGGCACTTCTCATCAGCTCAGAAAACTTTCATTAAAAGTAATAGTGACAAAAATGATTTGTTACCATAAAGATTATTGTTGGAAATGTGATGTTGATGGGATATCCTCTGGCATTCTTTTATAAATATGAGTTTGATACAAAACAGAAGTTTCCTCCTTGAGGCAACATAGACAACTCTGATTTTACTGAGAGCATTTTTCAAGCATTGGTAGACTAATTGATAGGCAAGCCAGAAAATAATGATTGCAGAGATTAAAGCTCTCTTGCATAAAAAGATCATTTGTCCTGTTTTATTAACATTATAAATATGGGGGAATTGTTTTATTTTTTCTATAGAATTAATGTTTTTGTAATGTACCAGGAAAAAGAAAGATTAAAATTATGAGCTGAAGTCACTTAAGAATTAAAAATATTTTGAAGGAATATGTATCAACATACAAATCTAATGAGAAATTCAACTTTCTTTAAAGGGGAAGAGTAGATTTAATCATACAAATTAATATATGTGCTTTATATCAGTTGAAAAATCTTTAGATTTGTGTAGAGATGTGAATATATAGGATTGAAATAATATGAGAAAGGGTATTTGGTCATTTAGAAGAATGAATGGCCAAATGTTTTGAACATTTAAAACAGTATGGTAAACCATATAAGGAAACAAACATTTGAAAGTGGCATTTTTGGGATAGACTTTAGTGTCAGCAAGTAACCATGACTAGCATGGTAACTAAAGAAAAACCAGATGGGAAAAGGAGTTAGCAAATGTGTATCTATTTAAGTACAGCTCTGTTTAAAATTCTCCATCCAACACTAGTTTATGGCACCTCTGACCATAGTACTGAATGAGACTGAATCAAATTTGAGATTCAATTGTCTGCGTGGGGGCCACGTATTGGCAAATGACCAGATTAGCTACTGAGGAAGGAGAGCTGACTAGGTGGTTTGATCTAAAGTTTTCTACCCTATTCTTTAAGAGAAGTAATAAAAATCGGTTCCAATTTTAGTTAATTCAAAATCAGAGTGAGTGAAGTCAGTAATAGGGCACATTAAATAAATTTTCCCTTGTTGAACCCCTCTACAGTGGAGATAGAGAACCAAGGTCACCCACCAAACTACCTATAAATATCCTTCTAGAGTCTCAACAAGAATTCGGTTATTTTTTTTAACTCTTCCTTCCTTTTGCTAAATTATCTTCCTTTACATATTCTACTATGCAGTTAGAGAATTATATATTTTTGACTCACCTTCGAATCTTTTTCAGTTTCTTCATATTTCTGTTAAATGAACATTGAGGTTCCAAATTGAGCAAAGAACTCTGATAAGAATTTATTTGGACTAAATTATAGAACATAGCTTAGAAATTGGTCAGTTATTTTAAGGCCAAAGTTACATTATAGAATGTTTAGAAATCATGAATAGTTTATTCACCATGGTGAAAAAAACTATGCCTTTTCTGGGCAAGGACTGTCTGCCCCAGTATATCTTCTTTGGCACTATTTTTTTTTTTTTTTAAGACAAAACTGTAGTTAACATCTCCAAGTATAAAGAAGTTACAATGAAGAACCTCATTGACTATATTTTTCCCTTGAAGCAAGGTTTTATCCATCTAGACTGAATAGACTTCAGTGATTGCATTTCTGATCTACAGTTAGAATGAATTTAACTTGTCACATTTATTAATAATCTTATGTGTTGTTATAGGTTTGATTCATGTAGATCATTATCCCTACCTCTTTTTTCCTAAAATAATATTTGTATATGTCTGTGTTCATGTGTGTGTGTCTTGTTTTCTGACTCTGAAATGTTTATTATGCCTTAGACAGTTACCCCAGGGAGATTATGTAAAAAAGCCTGGAGATGGTGACTCTTTTTATAGCGACATTCCTCCTGGAGTCAGCACAAACTCAGCATCTAGTTCTAAGAAGAGGTCTGCTTTTCTGTCGCATTTTCAGATTTCTACCTGTTCCATCACACATTATTCCATTAGTCAGAACATTTCATTATTTTGCAGCAGGTTTGATTACTTCTTCCTTCTTTCTTGAATGTTAAAAAATGGTATCCTTTATTCTTTGATTACTCTGCTTCAAAATGCCATATGCTCAGAACCACTTGTTTAGCAAATCAGGCCAGAAATCCAAACAAAATAAAACTAAACAAATAATAACTTTAAATATATACAGAAACCCTAGGGTTTTTCAGTCTTGCTCTTATATGGCTTAAGAAACTATATATAGTATTTTAATATTTTTTAAATGGTGAGCTTTATGTCATGTTTGGTAGTCAAAGAAAAAGGTTACTGTCATGCTTCAATAAAAGCATTTGTTAAAATAAATTTTTTAATATGAATGCTGCGTTGACTATTTTTTAATTTTAAATATATCAAAGCTAAGCTTGCTGTGAAAAAAGATCGCTTCTCTGTGAATCATATTTGAATATTATGATTTTGCCTTTTATTCCTGGAATGATTATTTCTAGACTTTGTTACTTAGAGCTTGATTGCCAAATTAATTTAAGTATATATAATGTTTGTGAATCTTATAATAGTATCGGCGGGGTTAATATATTTATGTCTTAAACTTTGATGCTGTAGTGTTGCCCCAGGATCTTAAGGTGTATAAGACCATTTAAAATCTGCATGCTTTATACCTGCTTGACGAAATAAACTGATAGAAGATATAAATAGTTGGAATGGTTTAGGAAATGAGACCTACATTCACATTGAAGGAAGTTAAAATATTCCTATGGAACAGTTTCTTTAAAATTGTTGGAAAGGGGTAATGTATAGAAAAAATAGATTTGATAGCCCCGTGCATTACTTTGGGCACAGTAAGTACTTTGTAGATTAAAAGGAAACTTGCTAGTTTATTGAGAAGAAACATGATTTTTTTTCTGGAGTTCTAAACAGAGTGAATTATCTGTAAAAATTCTATAGTGGATCTCACTCTATAAATAATCAGGAAGGATAATAGAAGGAATTAGTGAGATCTGTGAACTCTGCTTTTATGTAAGTGTCTCAAGCATGAAGGAGTGTTTTTACTCAGATAACATAGCTTAAAGCAAAAGTAAAATTATTAGTTTTTGCATAAGGAATACAATTCAAAGGAAGACTGTTTCAAAAATTTTAGTTTTTTGATTTATTGGGGGCTTTTTGGCCAAGAGAATAAAATTTACTTAAATTCTTTCAGCATATAAATATTTTCTTGGTCAAATAATTTTAAATTAAATATCATGGTAAAGAAGTGGAGAAATCAGTGGATTCCAGGAAAATTTCTGTTGTCCTTTTGTACAAAATAGGAATCATTCTATATTTAGCAAAGGATGTTCAAAAAGTTTTTATATATATTAAATTAATATATAATTATGCTGAGTTTCATTTAGTTTTATTCATCAGTAGAAGTTTCCTTTTAAAACCGTCATTATTAGCAGTTAACTGGGATGATACATGGAAAAGATTTTAAGCATAGTGCTATTTTTTAAAATACCTCAAGAAGAGCTTAAAATATTGATTTGAATAATATCCAGATTTTAGCAAGATCTCAATGAGTTATGACTTTTAAGCAGTTAAAAATGGTATCAAATTATGTGACTCCTAAGTTTATATAGTTGTTAAAATACTTTTCTTATGTGGTACAAGGTAGGTATGTAAATTTCACTTCTTGTAGACAATTCACTGTAAGATGGCAGGACACAAATAGCAGAGGGCTTTATGGTACATGGGCTTTGTGAGTGACACTTCCATGATAAACATCATACAGTTCAGTTATCGGACAGTTAACTAACAGTACTACATTTGGGGAAGACTTATTTGTGGGAAAAATGCCTATTCTCAGAAAATAATTTTATTGTTTAAGAAAACCTTAATATTATTCTGATAAAGGTTTGCAAGTTTCAATAGAGGAAATCTTAATGAAACCTCTCAGAAGTCTGTGTTCTCATAATATTTGAATGGAAACCATTGCTTTACAATTAAGAAACATCTATGGTGGGACCCCATTATAACTCTACTGCTTGGGTTATATACCTGAAGTATGTAGTGAATTTGCTATAAGAAGTTGTGTTTCGGGGAATGTAATTGGCTTGTGCTGTATCATGATACTTTTCAATTTTAACTATTGTAATGGGGTGCCACTGTATTTGACTTTTCTTAAATTGAATGTTGCGTAATTCTGCCTTCTTCACGAAGACTTTCATGTTCTCTTCATTCTTTCATTTCAGATTTTTTTCTTTCTTGATTTATTTAACACACAGCAATGCTTAGAAATTTTGCTTACTGATTTCAAAACATTCATTTGATTATATTTTTGAACAATATATATACATTTTCAATTTCAGGTCTAATGGACTCTCTCATTCTTGGAGTGAAAGGATCCCAGACACAAAACATATTTCAGACATCTGTGAAAATGGGAGACCTCGAAGTAACTCCTGGCAAGGTATAAGGTGGCATTCTGAATCCAACTGTTCACAGAACCCAAGTTCTATATTTTATGGTCCCTGGTTCTAAGCACTTGTTCTTCTCTGTAAGCTCTTTAGCTCTTCTTCTCCCAATAGAGAAGAGGGCACTTATTATGAGCCAATTCTTTTTTCTTGGATGGGGAATGATGGGATTTGATAGCACCAGTGTGCTAGACACAGTGAGAAGGCTGTGCAGAGCTATAAAGCCTTGTGTTCTGGGTTGTGAATTACATCCACTTGAAATACCATGTTGTTAAATATATGGCGATTATTTATTTATATTCAAATCTAGCTATAAACCATCTTTTTCAGGTAACCTGGGAGGCAACAGAAAGAAAATCAGAGGCAAAAGATTTAGACCTCGGTCTAATTCAACTGAGTAAGTCTGAACCTCTAATGGAAAAAGGCATTTCTGAGGTCCCGTGCAGTTTAGTGAAAAGTTAATTAACTGGATCGTCAAAGAACTATAAACCATGCCTCAGGTCTTGGTTGTGTCTTTTTAATTTTTTTTTTTTTTTTGCAGTTTTAAAATTAACCATGGCTTTTCTCTTTTACGTAGGCATCTCCGCAACTGTGCCCATACCAATAATCACTGATAGTGGGGTCTCACCCTCCCCGCAGGCTTTTTCCTCCAGTAACCTGCCATTGTGGTGTCTTGGTTCCGTTTGAAGGGAATTTTGATAACATTCCTTTCTTCTCATCACCGGGGGTCCAGCCATTTCAGAGGGGTCACCCTTCCTCTCCCCAATACTCTCACAGCCTAGAAGCATCGGGGGGAACCCCCACCGTACTGGAGCATGCTCCTGCTCACAGTGTGGAACCACCGCTCTGGGGGCCTCATGGCTGTAATCTAAGCATTCTCTCAGACTAATGGAGTTAGTTAGTTTCTCTTTTAGATTTTCCTTCTGAGGACATTTTTAAAAGGGCATTTACCTGAACTTGCTCTTTAACGGAATCATTGTCACTAAATGCGAAACACTCCATTTTGAATGATAGCCACACATTTTCTTTTAACTGGGAATGGGGTCTGAAGTTACATTTAAGTTTATAATATAATGAGGTGAACACCCCATGTTTGTTTGTTTCTCCACTTAATGAAGTAACAAGCGAAACCAAGCTTCCTTAAACCTTTATCTCTCATCATGGAATAAAACACACCCTTGCTATCCTTTTGGACTTTGCCACCTGGTTTTAATTAATCACACTTTTTTGACCCTAAATTTTTATCTAAATTTTTTTTTTTTTTTTTTTTTTACTGATATCTCACTGCAGTGCTAGTTATTATTCCCAGGATCTCTATTGCTTCTTTATGCCTTAATTCTTAAAAATTCTGAATAGCAGGTATTTGTTAACTGCTTGTCAGAAACTTATGTTAGCTTCTCCATCATATACCTGCCTTTTTCAGTCCAGGACAATAACATTGCCCTGAAATTTGGACCTTCCTGCTGATGGTATTGTCTTGTAAGTGACTTGTCAAAGTTTACTAGAGGATATTTTACCATAGAAACAATAGATAGGTTCAAGTAATACCATTGCATGGTCCAGAATGGCATCATAGAACTCCATCATAAATAACTAATCTGGTAGAGTTTATCTTATAAATTCCCAAAGCATGTGGATGCTTTAGGACTCATTGTGGATAAACTCTTCTTGGAATGTTGTTTGATTTGTTTTGCATGAGGTCACCTGGTAAGAGCTCCTTAGCTTATCTCAGTTGCTTACAAGAGTATAGATAAAACTGCCAAATGTTCTTCAGAACTTCCTTTGTGTACTGTTTAGTATTCTAACAGTATTTCCTATAACAAGGCTTTGAAAACTCCTAAGTGAAGGGAAAAAGATCTAACATTATATTAAAGCTATGAGTTTAGGACCCGAAGAATACTTGGTGTCTAGCAAAATCCATAACAATATTTTCTAGAGTAATCACTTATTTTTTAATTTTCTATAAATTCCCACTTATATCATGTGATAAATATTGTCCTTGAGAAATCTCACCCGTGAGATAATTAAGTTATAATAGTTAATAAGATATCATAGTGGAATCATCTTTATGAAGAGTTATTAAGGACTTTTCATATTTGGGTTACATGACTCATGTTACCTAAACGGAGCCAAGTCTGTGAAGCTTACCACCATTCTCACATTCTCACATACCTATTGTACAGGCACTATATACATATATATATATTTTTTTCTTAAAAGGAATTCTAATAGCATAGCAAGAATTATGTTAACAGTTTTTTTTATATTTTTCATGTTTGTTAAATGATCTCATTTGTTTATGATATAACGTCATTTGTATGACTCTATGAGGAGCAGAAAGACCATGGACAAACATCTTTTTTATTTTTTAGATTAAGAGATATAATTAGGTCCATTATTTCAACGTTCCTTTTAGTATCTCATCATCCCACAGGATGATGAAACATTGGGACACAAAACATGCACCACAAATGCATATTCTGCTAATTAACAACATTAAATGTCCTTGTTTAATGTATTGTTTTCACACTCAAAGCTTTTGCATCTTCCTCATTGTTGTACATGATGTAAAAAAGGTTTTGGCTTAGACTTTGTATTATATATTGTGTTTTTACAGGAGGGAGCCCCAAGCACCTGAGCCTGGGCACTCCCTCGCCCAGACAGTCCCATCCCAAGGCATAAGCCCAGGGGGCTCTGACAGCCCCCAGACAGGGAGTCTGGATCACAGGTCAGTCTCCACCTGCCCCTTCATTCTGGGCTGTCACTTAATCTCCAAGTCCCTTCCGTGGCTGAGAACAGGGTCATTTAATGTCTGACTGACCCCCAGCGTTTGCTTAGAGGTGGTCCTGGTCCAGCCAGCACCAGCCAATTTTCTTCTGCCTTTCCATCCTGGAGAACACAAAGAGCTCTCCTACCCTGTCTAATGCATTTTTTTTTTTGCATGTTGCGCTACAAGCCAAGTCAAGCCACATAGGCAGGTATATAGCTGTTTGATAAAGTTCCATCACTTCAGCCATCACAGCCTAGAGGTATTAGGAAGCCCACTGTGAAGACACTTTTCACGGGCAGATCCCCAGAAGGAACAACAATTGAGAGCTCTCTTCAGTGACCTCTAGTAAAGTGACCACAGCCTTCTGAAACGCTCCCTGAGACGGAGGAAAAGGTCCATCACATGCAAGTCAAGCCATTTGGCTGTAGGTTTCATGGAACAGCCATGACACCAGTCCTTTGAGCTTCTAAAATGTTGAGCTTCTAAAAAGTGAAAGGAATTCATGTCTCCTCCTGGAAGTGGCCAACCGCCTGTGGGTGATTCAGTTTGCTGTGTGGCTGTGTTTCACCTGTAACAGCTGCATGGGCTTTTTCTATGGTTCCCCAGGCCAGAGTGTTCACTAGTCTTCATCTGTGGCTGCACTTGCTTTTTGACTTATTATTTTTGTTCAGAGTCGCAGTGGAAATCTTTATGCAACTTTCAATTGGCTATCTCTGTGAAAAGCACAAGTTGGCAATGATTGTGGTTAAAGGCAAAACTAGTGCGAGTTGTTCTTGAGTCAGTTCTTTTCATGCTTATAAGACCATTTTGTCTTAGCAAAAATGGTCTTATAAGCATGAAAAGACCCCAATCCTTCTCCCAGGAGGGAACTTCATGATCTTATTTTTTGCTATACATTGGTTATAGCTAAAAACAAGGGAAAGGACTATGGAAAAATAATCAGATTTGTTTATCTAACTGTGGAAATGTCTTCTTGACTTAAATGTATTTACAAACTAAAGCTAAATATGGAAGAAAGAAGCAAACTTTAACCACAAACGAAGAGTGTATTTTATAATTTCCCTTGGTTTGTTTCCAAATAACTTTAAAAGTTTTATAGAGCTTGGATCTTCATTGTCTATAGTGTCTCTAGAAGTTACTTTTTAAATGAGAAAACTCACTTAACCTCCAAATTCTTTCAAGACTACATTTGTTGAAACTGTATTTTACATGGGCAAATTTTAAGGGGATGTACTTTGGGTTGGCTCCCAGGGTAAAAAGTCAAAGAAAATTCTGAAACAAAATAAAACAAAACAAAAACAAAACTTGCACTCCCAATTTTAATGCTTTTAAATTTTTCCTTTGTGCAGTAATTCTGACAGAGACTTTGCCCGATCCATAAGGGAAATGCTAATTAAGACCATTACTATCCATTGATGGTTACTCACAAGGTGATCAGACTCTCAGAAGGCAACCTCTGTGTGCTGTTTCCTAATGAAAACGGAAATACTTTAGTCTGGAGTGTATCAAGAGGAGGAAGGAGCATTGCAGCTGCACCATAATTACTCAACCCAGCTTCAAGCTGCGTTTGGACCATACTTAATGTGTGTTGGGTCTCCAGGATTAGAAGACTGGGTGCTTTTCTCCTCCTTATAGAGCCATTTGGAGCACCGTTCTTGTTAATTCCAGCTTGGGATCTGGTATCAGGAGAAAGAGGCCATGTAAAGTCTTTCTTTGAAGGGTTCTTGGGGTGTTATATGCCCAAACATCAGGTTGGAAATGCAGCCATCTGAATATTCTCAGAAAGCACCATTACATTATCATTTGAAAACCAAAGAACCAAATGAGAGGTGGCCTGGAAAATGCCACTTTGGAGGTGGGTTAATGGAACTGCCAATAGTGTTATGATTGAAAGAGAACTTCTGAGTCACTTTGGGAAACCACTGGAAAGGCTTTCCTGAAATGTGGAACACATTTTAGAATGCCTTGAGCCTTGTTGTAGCTGAGTTTATTCTCATGTGATTGTTACAGACTGCCTCATAATCACCCAACATCTATCCTGGTTTATTTGCCATAGTCACTTGCATTTGGAGGGTGAAGAACATCCTTGCTAAGCTTGTGCTGTGTATTTTCAGATTTCTATCTTGTTCTGCTTTCTTTGTTCCTTCCATTGCTTTCTGCAGGTATTTAAATCCATGGTTCAAAAGAGACTATAATGTAGCTAAGTGGGTAGAAGATGTGAATAAAAACACTGAAGGACCATACTTTAGGTATTTTATAAATTAATTTTATATCCTTTTCAAACTCTCCCAGCACATACAAATACTGTAGTGTGACTGGCTCTCTATCTTGTATCTCCCAATACAAGTTCCCAGAGGTGGAAAAGGGTCCCTGTTTCTTTGCTGCCTTTTGATCTCTTTTTTTGGCTTCGTGAGCAAGTCTAGTTCTTTTCTGAATGTTTCAAATGAAGCCATTTGAAAGGGTTGCCATTTAGTGCATGTCTCTATCACTATCTTGAGCTTTTTAGTAGCTTTCTCTTCATTTTATGCTACGTAGTGTTCTTTGGGCATGAAACATACTTTCCACTAATAAAGAAGCACTATTAACCTGAGCAATTTAATTTCTAGAATTTAGTAGTTCCATAGTGCATTTTTCCTACTTACTGCCTTAAGAGTGCATAGTACATATGAAAATATGAGAACTCAAAGGAAAACATGAGGAGAAACTAAATGCAATGTAGTGGAATTTTACTTCGAGTAACAACTGTGATTTGATGTAATTCAAAAGTTATTGAGAGAATATTGACCACATGAGCATGTATGGAATGAGTTTAGGCTTTATTTGTTCAGTACAACCATTTGCTGCCAGAGAAGGGCTGTGCTGATAAGTGTTTTACAGATTTGCAACAGAGCATCTAAGGAATTTTTTATTCCAATAAAAATGTTGCCTAACACTTCACATAGAACAGGAAGTAGATCAGAAATGTTCCTGATTCAGAAAAAAGCAGACAGGGTGTCTGTGCATTTCAGAATCTAGTGAATTTACTCAATTCACTGCAGCTCTGTGTAACATTAGAGGTCAGCGAGAATTTCCAAGAGCTCTTAAAGGCATTTTTTCACTCTTTATAATACCAACGTGATTTCCTAGAAATAAATATTCACTTTCTATCTGACTACTTTGTGACAACTAATGTAAAGAAGAAATATAGACTCAACTGCTACCTCTTCTGAATACAACAATAAGCTTTCAGATTATTTATTGCCATGACTTGGGTCAACATTTAACGAATATAAAAATATGTATGTGTATTTAACTCTCAGCACCCATATAAGGTGGACTTTCTCTTCCTGTGTACCATTTAGTTTAGAAATGTACAGTTTGAGAAAATGATTAGACTTACCTGCATTTTAATTTGATTCATACATTTGCATATGCCCCAAGGAAAGCATAACCCCTGCCTGCTCACAAAAAAATATATCCTGCTTTTATACCCCACCTTTCCCTCCTGCCCTGTCCCTCCGCTTCTACCACTTTCCCAATGAACCTCATATACATACACTCACATTCAAACATCCCACCCTCACCTGTAGCTCCCAAGATGGCCAACGTCAGGAAGACAGGTAAGATGGTTTTCAGTGTTATTTGGAATCTTGGCTCACCTGCAGTTCTATTTCTCCTTTCTGTCTTCCTCAGGCTTGTGGGCAGATTGTAATTGGTATCAGCCATAGAACCAAAACAAAATGACTTTGGTCCCTTATGGGCTAGGGCTTTTATGCCTAAATGGACTTAGCATTTTTGCAGCAACAATTTATGAAATGGTACCCCGGAAGAGTTGATTCACCTCCCCTGGGTGAGCTGAGTAGTTTATGTGGCTCCTAGAGAAGAGTTCACATTTGTTAAAATCAGCACCCAGGTCTGCCCAGAAGCTGCATGACTAAACGCAATTTGGATGGGGAAATGCTTTAGCACCCCTGGTTGCACGTGCAAAGCTGCAAGGGCAATTTTAGAAGGTTCCTTTATCTCCTCTTTTAATATTAGATGTGGGTTCCTACAATGGATAGTCACATTAAGAATTAATTATTAAAAATCCATATTTATGTTTAGAGGCTAGATAGAATTCAGTGGAGGGTTATAAGTTATGTCATGTTGGGGTTGTTAAGAGTTACATTGGTCAGACTTGAAAATCAATACAGAATTTCTGTGCAAGTGGTGAATAAGTGAGATACCTTAGGGGTTTTAACACAATGATTCTAATGCAACAGAGAGAATTTTACCCACTCTCCATCTAAGCAAGCCTCCCATAAGAGGCCCAAAGTGCATCCACACCTTGGTTTGTGCTTAAGCTTGGGTCTACTTCCTCTATCAGGTCATTTAGGATTACTTCTCTTGCCAAATCCATCAATGAGGGCAAAGTTCACTTTATCAATCATCTGTGTAGTGTGAGGTTTGTAGCGTCCTTATCAAAATACGATGGGGACTTTGTGACTGTAGCAAACTGGTCCAAAATCCAGCCCAGCATTTAAAATATAGTATCCACATCACTAAGAAGAGCAAAGCAAATGCCAAAAGGCTTCGACCGATCAGAGTGCCTCGGTCGTGCTCCCTTGCCCCATTCTCATATAACAGTAGTCACTCAAGTTGTTGGCATATGTTCGGGACATCAGGAGGGAGCGGGTGGGGTTGGAGCAAGAGCATTCTCTCCCAACATCTAGATCCTTGGGGCAGTTCCATTGGTGACAGAGCTTTACAAGATCTTAGAAGCTCCTTACTCTTGGGTTTTATTGAATTGATTACTCACTTCATCAGTGGTTTTTGAGTCCACTTCCATGACCTTATAGAAAATGCAGTAACTCTGAAAGGAAACTATTAATAATAATGGTCATGTATTGATTGCCTACTATGTACCTTTATTTCTCACAACATTATGAGATGTAGACATTCTTATTTCTTTTCTATAAATGGAGGAAACTGAGGCACAAAGAATAACAAGGTAGTGTGGCTAGTGTCAGAACCAGAATTACGAACCCGGCTCTATCTGACCCCAAAAACTGTTCCCTTTCCATTTCACTGTAATTACATAAAAGTAGCAGGGTGGATATTGATTACTTACAAGCTATCCGAGGAGTCTTTATAAATCTTTCTGGATTAGGCTACTATAAAATTTGCATATAAACACAGCCAAATGAATAAGAGGTGGTCCTGTGTCCCATGTATGTGACTGGCCTGGTTTTAGCTTGTTCTAGGGGGCAAAACTTAACTGAGATTGGCCTTGTAGGCATATCTGCTAAAGGCAAGCCCAGGAAGTCTGAGATAGCCCCACGATACATCACAGTCCACTGGCACACAGACATAGTTTCATTCTGTAATTCTAAATGGCACCCACTATAGTTATTGTGGTTTTTAAAAACATGGTGATGATAATGGTTAGCATTTGTCCAAAGATTACTTTGTAAATGAGTGAGCTGGGCTGGTGCCTGGTTTTCAGTGAAAGCCAGATTGGAAACACTAGGCAAGTAGCCAGAGTCAGAAAAGGGCCTAGAGGTGGTTTTGAGGAAATGTCTTTCTTAGACATTTGTGAGAAATGTTGAGTTTGTTTTTGTTTTCCCTAAACTGATTTACCCAACTCTTATTCTGACTCCTGATCTTGTGCTCTCATCCCCCTAAGATAATCTCCTTTATTCTGTCACACTCCACTTAGCTTCCAGGACCCAAAGCCCCTCACGGGACTAAAACCATCCTGCTTGGCCTCTCTCCCCTCTGAAGGTCCAAAGTGCCAGTTAACTAGTGTGTTTATGTGGGAAGTGGTATGTGTGCAATTTCTCTGGGATTCTGGAAAATACCTCCTGTTTTGTTTTAATTCATTATCGGCTTTGGTCATGGAAAGATATTTGAGGGGAGGACTGGCCTTTCAGCACCCCTCATTGGGATTGCCTTGTATGTGAACAAAGCTGGTCATTTGGACCCCTGGCCAAGCAAATGGCTGGCATGACTTTGAAGCTATAAGCTAATAGCTCATGCTGTGGGCACACATATTGCAGCAAATTAAACTCGTTTTGCATGATCCACTGAAGTAACCGAGATTTACCTGTTTGTGTACTTGACTAGCTTTCTTGAACTTAGTTATCTTATCAATAGTGATTAGTCTGAAAATTTGAACCCAGGTTAATATCTCTTGTTTTAGAAAGATGTATTTAAATACCTAAATACAACAGTTTGTCCTCATTTTACACCTACTTCAGTAGTGTATTGCATTAACAGATTTGGAGGATCTGAAGTACTGATAGTCTTAGTTCCGCCCATCCGCTCCGCAGTGGAGAGCATTCACATGAGAAGTAAAACAGATGAAATAGTCTAACAGTTCACACTAAGGAGCAGTCGTAGACATTTTCTAAAAATAGAGGAAACGTTAGGAATTACAGATTAAAAGTAAACCGAATAACTCATGATTCTTAAAATTCAGCAAGAATGTTCATTTTGATCTCGAGGTTTATAGAAAAAATTATTTTAAAAGATTGGCTTGAATTTGGTGTCTATAAAATAGAAACTGATTTGAAAATTATAGCAGAACCCAAGCAAAGGGTAAAATATGCACTAGAACTAAAATTTTAAATAAAGGAGAAAAAAAAAAGACATCTTTATGCTGTTGCATGCAGTGTAGGTAGTAGGCCTTCCCCCACCCAGTATCACCCCACTACCAACCCTTCCGGGCTGAGACCGTCACTCATGGGATGCAGGTGCATCCTACTGGAAGGAGTGCAGGTGCTTTAACATGCCAGTGTAACCAGGTCAGTGGTGTGGCTCGTGACCACCTTGCACCAGGAATTGAGGAGTCACAGATCCGTAGTAGTAACATCTGTGAGTGGATAGCGGCTGCCACATTATCACATCTATTTCCCATTGACATGGTGTAAGTTGACTCTTTTCACTCTCAGCTGTTGTTTTCACTTTAAAGACAAGATGGTAGATAATGGGCTCTTCCAGTGTGCTCAGCTTAGGCACATGCTGAATCAAACAAGAACAGCATAATACACCAAGCACTTATGCAGATCTTTCATATGGAGTATCTCCATGATGAAGAAGAGAAAACACGTTATCCAGATAGGAAGGGTTCTTGGCATTGTGTTTTGTTTTAGTTTTAGTAAAATCCCAGTCAATAAAATGTAGCCACCTTATTGACGTGACAAGTATACCGTACATGAGTTATCAAGATCTACTTTTATGGCTTAGAATCATCCCCTGTACAGAAATGTGAATTTTAGGGACTAATCAGGCCATTTTTGTATGTTCTCATCAGACTCTTTGTTTGGCTGGAACTCTGCACTCCTTACTGCTTGCATGTTTACTAATTTATTATTAAAACCTCTGTATTTGCCTTTGTTCTTTCACAACTAACACACTGGTCTCTGAATGCATGAGTTTTGTGTAAACTGGTGTGTGACTTAGCAACTAATAAATGTATCAATTGTATTGTATTTTCGGACCTTAAAGATATAATTGGAATAACTACTAAAAATATCTTTTAGGTTAAATGGTAAATATAAGGCAGAATATTGATATGCTGTACATGTAATTTACCATTATGAGCTCTTAGAATAATTTTATCCCTTCTCCATTTTAGCTTTTTATCTATTCTATAGGAAACTGCATAATTGGCTTTCTAGTTGAAAAGTATGATTCTGTATACCAACATTTAGGCAACCCATTACAGTTATGAAATTGGAAAGATAAAATTCTCGCATGCCAGTATTCCAGCATTGCAAATGACAGATTATCTCCTGATAGCTAAACCTTTGCAATAATAGCCTATGAAAATAGAAATTAGAGGGTTTATTCTGAACCCAATTTTCAGATACTTGCAAAAGATATTAGGCAATCACATAATATTTCATGTGTTCTCAATGTCTCAGGACTTTATCTCCTGCCAAGTCTCCTTCTTCATCAACTGGGTCTATTGCTTCCAGCAGAAAATACCCCTACCCAATGCCTCCACTTCCCGACGAGGAGAAGAAAGTGAACCGACAAAGTGCCAGGGTATGTGAAGACTTCTTCCTTCCATATGCTGACATCCTTGGTCATTATCATTTATCTATGAGTTCATATTTTAAAAGAGTCCCCTTTCCTTCTTTGTTCATAAGCAAATAAATTTGAAAAATAGAAGGTTCTCGGGTTTTTTGACTCAGATTTATATTTGCACATTAGTTTAATTACATTGATAAATTCTAGAAATAATCAGTCCTTGCTATATATTTATATCTGTTATTATTAATTGTAGCTAATACATTACAACCTGGAATAGGTAATGCAGAGAATATATTTTGCTCTATCTTTTTTTTTTTTTTAATGTACCCAGACATGCAAGAGATTAAGTAAACTAGCTTTATTTCCATGCCCAGTTTGCTTACTCAGACCTTTCCACCTGCTGAAAACACCCAATAGGATTTTAGAAGTAGGAACCCATGGCAGTAAATCAGGTTACTGTCTTAGAGATGGGGGTGAAATTTGGATACAAGGAAAGGGGACTTCGAAATCTGTAATATGTAGTGTATGGCAAAGGGTATGGTGAAATTTAGCAACATTTTGTGTCTTTAAAAAGCCAGATTTAAAAGTGTATATGGAGTTGATTATTTTTATAAAAATACAATTTATCAGAAGTTTCCTTTAAACACTAAGTCTTCTTTTACATTTTAATCGTGATTCTAATCAGTTTCACAATGTTCCCAGAACAGATCCATTATATGAAACTGGAAATACAGTCGAGTTTAGAGAGGCAGACCAGCCCTCAGAGACTTAAGTGAAAAATTTAACTGAAGAATAATAACCTTTATTGACGTCCAGGCTTTGTTTTGGTCAGTTACATTATAATGACCTCAGAAAAAATTTTGCAAAAAAATTAAATAAAACAAAGCTTTAAAAGCCTGAATGGATTCATCTGCTAGTGGGTTCTGGGTTCCTAAGCCTTTTGGTTTTGAAAGATGTTTCAGAGCCTCTTTGATCCTGAACTTAAATCATGGGGTTCGAGGTAAACATGGATCAAATTTTAACTCCATCAACTCCGAGTCAATAAGAAAACATGACTCATTAAAAGCTGATTAGGTCACTATAATCAAAAAGACTTTAAAAATGATCAGTGGTGTTTTGATAATCATACAAAATATTACCATGATATGTTAACATGGGAAATAGTAAAAAATGGAAGGGAAGAAGAAAACTCCGATTTTCAGCATTCAGGCCTTAAAAAAACTTTTAATGGTTATCTGGTTGTTCATGATATGAGTATGTGATAATGAAATCTAAAGTGATATAATTCCTACTTCCCTAGGGAATGGCCAAAATATAGCACCCCACTTTATCCCTTCAAGAAATCATCTATATTGCTACTATGCTCTTTGTAGTGAGAGACCATCTCTTAGCTGTCATCATGCCAGGGTGTAGTTTATTGCAGATTTTCCCATATGAGAACTTTTGAAAAAGAAAGCTCCAGAGAGGAAATGGCTGACCATAGCCCCTGCCCTGGGCTGAGTCGGGCAACTGTGAAGACTGTAGCCTCTGAGACAGGTCTGGTTGGTTCCATCCACTATAGTGCGTCCATATGAGCATGCACTAGAATCCTGCAGAAGAGACAGCTCCTGTCTCTGGGCTGTCTTTGTGGACTATGGATACTCAAACAAGCAGATCTTTCTATCAGCAACCCCTCTTACAGTCATCAGACATGGCCAAGGTCATGTGTATTCCTAAAAGTGATGGCTTGGCAGTTCTTTGTTCCTTTTTCCTCACTGGAATAATCATGACCTTCAGGTTTTCCCAGGGTCATTCTTTGTTCCTCTCTTCTTTCTGCAAGCTGTAACTTAAAATTTAATCTTCATCATCATTTGTGAGGAAACTGGGTTCACTGAAGTCTGAACTCTTTATTACTCCATACCAGCCTCTGAGCATCCATCCAGATGTTTGTTCCCTCAGACCCCCTGCAAGCTCCCTGTTTAACCATCCATTTTCACATGTCTCCACTGACAAGTATCATCCACACACAAAGGTCCTCACAGTTGAGGGATTTAGTTTCCAAAGGGTATGGAGGTGGCTGTCTTTTTAAATGAAAATGATGTATAAAGCTAACCTAAGGCAGATAACTTAGGCGGCTTCATCACAGCCCTGTGAGGTAGCCAACTCTGACATTCTGAACGAGATTTCCATGAAGATTCAAGAAAATATATTAAGTGAACCTATATAGAAATAGCCACTCAGTCACTTAGCTATTTCTTCTTTTTCTTTCCCAGAAACTCATTAGGTATGTAATGACATGCCCCGGATTTCCAGTAAAAATAGAATTTGGATGGAAATTGGACGCAGCCTAAGTCACACTTAGGCTTTCTTTGTTCATGTTTATAATTATTATACCAAATTATATTGTTTGGAAATATTTTATCAGCTTGATCTTTTTTTTTTTTTTATAATTGGCTTTCCTTCTCTGGCGAACTGAGTTGCATTCATATTTAATTATGCCAAAGTTGTTTCTAGTCCATTAAGGCAATTACTGAACGTCATATAAATTAGACATGAACAAGGCGAATATGAAGAACTGGTGGTAGAAGCACGGAGAGGGTAGAGGTGAAGGAGTTAAAAAAATTGACATCCTGCCCTGGATTATATTCTGATATGTCAGCTCCTGAGAGAGGACAGTTGTCTAGGAGATAGAGATGGAACTGGAGGGTACACAGCCTGGTAATTAGTGCAGGGCAGTGAGTGGTTCTGCCCTGCACCAATTACCAGGTAGAGGTGACGTTGATAGAATCATACTTCCCTGAGGTCAGTAGTTCTCAGTGTTGACTATATATGAGATTGTCTAAGGGACTTTTAAAATACACATTAAATGAACATGTGAGGATTTTCTTGTATTAAAAGGATTGTTAAAAAGGTTGAGGTAGATTTAGAGGAAAAAAGAGCTAAAAACGTGTTTATCAATTTATTAGACTTTGCAAGAGTTTGCATCCACAGTCACGTAAGTATGAATGGAATCACTAAATCTTTTTTTGTCTACATGACTGAGAATACATTTGTTTCCTGCTTTCACAATGTGCAATTTTACTTTTCTCTGTTGTGCAGCTATGGGAGACATCCATTTAAGATCAACTGTTTACATGTGATACATCGAAACTGTTTACTTCAACTTTTATAGAAACCCACCCTCACGGAATCACTGCAAATCTATCTGCTCTTCAGTCGATACAAAAACTCTCTGAGATGTCACAGAGGAGAGGAAGCTGAATCTCACATCTGGAAACCATTTTCTTTTTGTCATTGGCTTAGGATTTAACTGAACCATGAAAAGAACTACTGAAATGTTACACTATAACATGGAACAGTAAAGGTACTGGTATGTTAATGGATAACCCGCATGACAGATATATGTAGAAATACCACTTAAATTAACTCACATGACCCAAATGTAGCAAGTTTCCTAAGGGACAGTAGTAGATTCAGAACCTGACGTTCTGAAGCACATCCTCATTGTAGACAGTAATGCTATGTGCATGAAGCTTCTGTTTATTATTTTCCACATTTAAGGAAAAAACATCCCATAATAGCAACGAGCATGCAGGGCTAAGACATATAGGATTTTTCTGCAGGACTTTAAAGCTTTGAGAGGCCAATATCCCTTATGCCAACTTCAAACATGTATTTTTATTTTTGTTTTGTTTTTTACTTTTCATATTTATATCAGCACACAAGGACAATTGTACATATGTAAACATTTTTAAAATAAAAGAAGCAGCTATTACAGTGTATTTTGCCAAATGCCTAAAAACAATCAGTCACAGTCACATCATTGTCATCCATCAAATGGTCTTTAAAGATTATAAGCAGAAGATGTTGTAAATATAGTAGTCAATGCTGTAAATGTGTCTCTCCATAATTGGTATTTGTCTAAAACGCGACATCCCTTTAAACTGCGCAAACTCTGGAGGCAGTTTTATCAAGTAATTAATTAAACAAGAGAACGCACGCCCAGCAAAACTTGTGACCTCCACAGCTTGCTGGGGTAGGAGTCCAGTATTGCTTCTGCTGTCCTGCCTGCAGGCACTTTGCTGCTGATTGCTGCTCCTTGGGAGTCCCCCAGCCTGTCTGGTATCTCAGCAGCTGTTATCTTTCAGTACCAGAGCACATCTGTTAGTCTCACCCTGCAGATCTGCGAGGCCCACAGCAGTATGTCCTGCTGAAATTGAGCCAAGTGCACCAAAGACACATGAGACCATGGGCTGCTGATGCATGGGTGGCTTCCAACTCACCAATACTCTAACCCTTTGTGGACTAAAGTTTTGTTCTGTAAAATGAATGACTCGTTTTAATAAAAACAACTTTTACACTGTTTATTAAGAATAGTTATCATTAGTGGGATGCTTGAGTCCCAACTGGTCATTCTGCACAAGGTGATGGAAGGTTCTACCAGCTGGGCTAGGAAGCCTCAACAGGACACAAGGGGTAAAAAGGAACCTAAAGGCACAAGTGTGCAGCAACTGTGAAGTTACCCAAACAGCTGGCAGGGGAAAGAATCTGATGTTTTGAACTATATATATTTTTTAACCCATAGAAAAGAAATCTATGGTAAAGCCTTCAAAAAAAAAAAAAAGCCAAGAATTTGATAGCTGTCATAATGCAGCTATGCCATTCTAAAAGAAAGCTTTCCTAAGGGGGCTACCTTCATGAGCTCAGAAATTGTTGGGATCAACCAAATGCTTTCATGTGAAGAGTACTTTAAGTTTTTCCATTTTCTCTCATTTTTCTTGGAATCTGAAAGAAATGGAATCTGCAGACAAGACTGTAGAAATATCTTCTACATTTGATCTCTCCTAGTAGTGTCCATGGACAAAATCCATTTCACTTCCATGTGCACTCATCTTGGATGCCCAAACCAAAGGGCCAAGTTAGAAGGCAGCATTTTTTGCTGTGTGTGTGTTTGTCTTCTGTAATGGACCTCTCTTCTGAAAGTCTTTGAAAACTTTTGAAAATCAATTTAATCATCCAAAACAATAAAGTATAAACAGCATTTTCATGACAGGAAGGGTTGTAACTGTCAATACTACAAAATAATGATCCATCGGACTAAAGTTTGGGTGACATTGCCACATAGCTCAAGCCAAGGATGGGAGGGCAGATAGATTTAATGATACAGCAAATAAAGTGACTTTTGACCAAGATCACTTTGATGTGCACTGAATGTTTTCTGGTATTGAGTGTATAAAATGCTAAAGTTATAAGGTTTATTTTGACTATAAAAGAGTTTATAGATTTGAATGTAAGGTCCCTCATGTATATATGCTCCCGAGTTCCAGTTACATAGCCCTAATTTGAAGGAATCCACAAATGGTTAGTCGTGTAGTCAACAGATCTCCTTAACCCTCTCTCTCTTTCCTAACCTTTTCCATTATTTTTATGTGAAAATTATTTCAACCGAAAATCATTATTATGTGCCTTTTAGGAGACGTGGTTGCTCTAGAGGTGGATATGTATAGTTTATAGTCATCCTCCTTAGTAATAAGCTTCGTATGGAACTGAATGAAAAGTTTTGTTTTATTTGCAGGGAGACTATGATTTTATAGTAGCTTTAATACTTTATTCTGGGTATATACTGTATCTAAGAATGTTTAAACATTCTTATAGCCATTTGCAGAATTCTTTGGGAAGTTTATAATCTTTGTGGATAATTTCTAGAAGTACCTATATGTGCACTCATGTTTGGTGTTCTAGATATATTAAATTTAAATATTTATGACTTTTCATCCACTGAGGCAGGGAGAATGAACCCATGATACCAAATATAAGCACAGCATTATTTTTTTAAATATCTATTTTAGAGAGGAATTTTGAGGCCACATAGCAGTTTGTATCATGCAACTAATATTTTATTCCCCAGTCTATTATAGGACTATTATGCTAAGCAGGGAAAAGCAGTCATTTGGCCTTTATGTTCCATTGTATGCCTTTTTTCTCTTTCTGAAAAAATGATAAGACTTCAGATTGACAACTCTACTGCCTGAGATGTTCCATTTAATCCATAGTCATTACAGTGTAGTAGACTTTGACTTAAAGAAACATTTATATCTTTCCACTAGGAGTTTCAACACGGGGGGTGTGGGGTAATGGAGCCCTGAAGGAACTGACTGGTCAGAATAATTGGTCTCTGTGTCCATCCGCTCTTTCTTTAGACAGGAAGTGGTGTCCCCCTCTGGTGTCTCTTAGTTAGAATGTGATCCGCAGGCCCCATGCAATCTGTGGAAGGAATAAGCTCAAACAGTGCAGCATAATGAGGGCTTTCAATTAGCTATAGTTGCTGTAATTTTTTTTTTTTCAAGAAACTCCGTATTGTTCCTTAAGAAAAAGTTAACTAATAAAGCAAACGTAGGATTAAAATGCCAAACATATTTTGATATAGCTGCTTATTAAGTGATAATACAGTTTCTTTCTCTCCCCCCTTGCTTTAAAAAGGCTTTTAAAATTGTGTTTATACATAAGGTCAGTCCAGCACAGATTTCTGAAAATAAGATAGGGGTTTCTAAAAGAAGTTGCTGAAAAGATAAATTTAGATATTCTGGATACTTCCAGAGAAGGAAGACATTTTTTTCCCCTTATTATTTTTTTGGTTAATTCTCTCGCAGATTTGCAAAATTTAATTCTGTCCATGGTCCCAGATCTCTTGGGGCTACTTTACCTCCTACCTTTTTAGATTTTATTTTTTACTTTGTATAGTTACCTATGGACCAGAGGAAATAACAGTGTTTCTATTCATTTCTTTCAGTGTTTCAAAATCAAGTCATTTATTTATTTCATCCATTCTTCATTTCTTGCTGTTATGTAGTTCTATTTTAACTTATATATTTAGTGCTTTAAGTATTTCCTTGTGTTATTCACCATGATAATAAATCCTTACCTAAATAGAAGTGGATTATATTTTACTTTATTTTAAAGAAAAGGGAATTTATCGGAGGGATATCGAGCTTGCAGAGTGTATGGGAGAACAAAGTACAGTGCTGATTGAAGGGAGTGAAGGAATGAAGGGGGCTAAGACAGCTGCTGCCACAGCCTGCTTAGGACACCACAGCCAGCTGCTGCCGTGGACATCCCTGTAGCAGCATATTTCAAATGCCATCCTACCAGTTGGTAAGTTGGCATGAATTTTCCATGAAATGCTCTGACTTCCATTTGCGGCATTTCCATTTATGCTTTTAATGATCTTTTCCCTTTCACTTCTATGTTTTCCTCTAAAACTGCCACCCAAATGCTTTATTTACTTAGATGGAGTCAAGATGAATTTCTCATTCTCATTCTACTGGCTTAACAGCAGCAAACATTTATAAGCAGCAGACATTTCTATGGAACAGGGCTTAATTTGAGGCTCAAGCTTTATTTTTCCCCTCAAGAGATCTTTTCTGAATTAGTAACACTACTCTGATTTTGGACACAAAATCAGAGTAGGCGTGGGAGAGCTAAGGACTTTGACAAACAGCTCCCCCTGTTTATTGGATTCTGAGGTGGCTAGCCACTTCTGAAAATCTACTGAGAGGCAGCAGCTGTGTGGGGGTGGGAGTGGGGGTTGCAGCCACACCTACTGGGAACCTTTGGCGCATGCTTATAGCATATGCTCTCTGTGCTTTTAATTCCAAAAGGAGCTTTTCCACCACACCTGAAGATGCGGAGGAAACAAAGATGCAGCAGGACCTGACAAATTAGGGGATAATATTTCTGTTCACACTTTATTCATTGCTTTGTCAGTCCCCCAAATGGAGCATCTTCCGGTTCAGTTTATAAGTAGAAAAACACAACATTCAAAAACAAAAACCTGCTAGTATTTTTGTCCTTTATATCCAGAGCCCGACAAATAGTAAGCATCTTTGCTCTGGGGTTTGAGAAATCCTTCCAGATCCTTCCTACTTCCGAAGCCGCTCCCCTTTAAGTAGCAGTCAGCCCTTTTCTCCCGACTAGGAGCTTTCACTGGCATAGAGGTTAAGTTCCTTCTTTGCCAAAATTGGCATTCGGGAGAACCACAGTGGGGCAGAGTAGCAGGGAGAGGCTACTTAGTCTTCCCACTTGGCACCTGGGCATAGATTGCATGATTTTGTTAATCACTGATTGGTTGTCAGGGTGTGTTCCAGGACAGAGAGGAGATAAGAAGCAACAAGCCTTGGGAGGTCATGGAGCATTTAGCCCTGGCCTGGGAGCAGAATGGAGATCTACATGCAGAGCTCCGAACACAAGATGGCCACTGAGGGAGGTGGGAAGAGAAATGCAGAGTGCCTACCACAGATGTGTGCTTCGCAGTTTTACTGACTGTTGGCTCTATACATACTTCGTGGTGGTCCAGCCCATGATGGGCCAGTCACTATTGCCTGGTGTGTACCTGTTGCATTGTGCAGAGAACCTATACAATACTTGCTGGTGCTTCAAGGCTGGCATCATCATTTCATATTTTTACGTATCCTTGAAATCAAAACCAGGGAATTTTTTTTTTTTTTTTACAAAAAGGCATACAATGAGACTAGTAATCTCATTAATATTTTTACAAATTCATCAAGAAAGTTTTCAAAAAAATTATGAAAAGAGCATTTTCCTCTCAAGTTGAAAAACACACATATACTAATCTACATTTATTTTGGGGGCTTAGCCTCTTTATGAAGTTTCAATATATAGATTTGTTTTGATGGTAAAGCTCTATAATAATGCCAATGGCCCCCACATCTTTAAATACAGAGGTGCTAAGTTATACCAGATAACACAATATAGAAAGTGCTGATATGAATATGTATTCAGTAATAATACAAGCGTTCTTCCTAAATTACATGTGTATCACTGCCTGATTAGAAAACCCCTTTTTCTTTCTAATCCAGCACAAAACCAAACTGATTCTACAGTCTTTTTAATGGGTAAAAATGACCCAAGATCTTTGTTTTGTATGGAATTTTTTTTTTTACACTGACTTCAAAAGTGCTTAACAAAAGGCTTATTCAGGATAATTAAGCATGTACTTTTTTAACTTGCTGGGAGAGACTTGCCCCTCCAGTCTAGCATCCCCAAAAGACTTTTTAGAAACTGGGCATTTTCCTTAAACACAGAAGTTTATATATTAGCCAGTATAAGTCTGTGCTAGTGTTTTCCACACTGTCATCTTTGAAGGGTGATGTCTACAGTAGAAGTCACTTGGTGGGGGACTGTTAATAGCAGCATGGTTTCAATTATGGTTAGCAGATAATTGTGTATATACTTAGATGGGCTTCTTTTTAACACATTCTCTCTGCCTCGCCGCACTTCAGGTTAAGGTATTTTAAAAATTAACTGGGTTTCGGCAAACACCAACTGAAATGTGTATGACAACTGCTTTCCTAAACAAGCGTGATTTGTTTTATGGCTGTTCAAGTTATGAAGTTGTTATTACATTGTAGGTAAACAAAATTTTGCTGTTTTTAAAGGTCACTGTAACTTGAGGTTTAAATATCTGGCACAATTTTATTAGTATTCAATTCTGAAGCTAATAAGGTACCATGGTTTTCTGTTACTCTCATTGTAACATCAATAAAGTGACTTTCAATAAAAGACCTATGTTATTTTGATGCATAACTCCCTTTATCCTATTTGTCTCCCAGCGGCTGTTTCTCTTTCAGAAGCTTTGTGGAGGTAATGTTAGGGGTTGGTTTCTTTTCCCTTCCATGCTGTCCTAGCAGGGACCATTAGCATGATGAAAAAATACAATGCTTTTTCAGTAAAGCCTGAATGCTCAATTCATTGGATAATTTCCTCAGCTGGATGGCAGGCAGAGGTCCTCTATTTATCCACCTGCTTTGCCTCATCTTTTTGTACTTTCTGCCTATCATAACAAGGATCAATTTCTTGTATCCTAACCTAGAGCCCAGGCTTATTACTTATATAATAAGCTAACCTGTGTTAGACTCTAAAACAGTGGGCCTTGGAGAGCTCGGTTTGAGTTAACTTAAAAACTGTCCCACCTGGCTACTTCGTCTCCCAAGCAGCACTTCAGCCAGTCTTTGCCCTGGCACTTGCAATTCCCTGCCTTCAGCTCAGTCTGGGGAAAAAAGTAGTTATATGTGAGAAAAACAATTCATTGACTAAGTGTTTATTATGAGTGCAAAAAAGCTTACAGTGATCACATACAGCTCCATTTCTTCTATTTATAGTATTTTAGGCATATAATAGTTCATTATGATGAACAGTGAAAGAGTAACACTCAACTGAGTAAAAGCAAGTCTAGTTCAGACAGAGGAAGAAGTTTTAGCTCACATGCCAACACGTGGGCTGACAATACCACCTGGAACATCATGCTGATGTGGAGCCTGAACTCCACCTTGGCTCAGTGGGAGTGAGAGCTGTGATTACATAAGACCGCTGCATATCTATGCCAGTCACCCGCAGGGAAGCACCAGGCCTCTCCCACGGAAGTGCTTGAAAAGGGTTCTAAGTACTTCATAACTGGTGAATCTGTGGAAGCATGAGACTAAAGCAGACATCTCCAAAATTAAATTAAATCTTGAGTTGAGGTGATTTGAGGAACTTAATCCTCCAAATGACTGAAGTATTCAGGTTTGAGCTCAGCTTTACCTGCTCCAACTATATGCTTTAGGAAAAACAGACCAAGAAACAGTTTTAAAGAAGGGGGTGAGTCTGCACTGTAAGAAACACAGAACCCAATATAAACAGAAATAAGGCAACACAAGATTCACTTGTAATGAAGACTTTGGCTGTAACTGAAGAAAGGGGATGGATACGTCAAATTTGTCAAGGGGAAGGAAACTTTCTAACTGCAGTGACATACTGACTAGGCTCCATGCTTTCGGAAAGAAAGTGAAAGTAGACGTAGAGGAGATAAGGAGACTTGCTATAAGGTATCAATAATTAAAACTGAATTATTTCCAGAGACATGGTTTTGTCATACTTTAGCACTTAACCGAAAGCAAATTCAGAACCATGGCTGGTGTAGCACACCGTGGGACTCATCAAAGAATGATGGTTCAATTATGGCCCATAACCTCGGGTCAGCAAGGGCCCTCTTCCTTACCACATTACAGTGATCTAAGAAATAATCCTTTCCTTAAACTATGACTTCCAAAGAGGACCCTGGTGAGTTTGAAGAAACAGCAGATACTGTGACTCTGAGGGTGAGTTCTCTGCTTCCTGGTCCTCTAAGCCCTCTTTGGCCCTTTTCTGGACAGCTCAGGCTCAAGCTGAGCTTTGTGGCCTCACAGATAATATATATGGAATGAAACCTAGACCCACCACGTAATATAAAGCAGGCTTGCCTCACATTCTGATATGTCGCCCAGGTACGACTTCTTGACATAAATGCATACGTTAGGGTTGAATAAATATTTATGAAATGAATATATATTAGCAATATTTGAAAAAATCATTAGTAAAATGAGACTAAAGATGCTTAGAAATGTTTTATTTTCATTGGTTGCCAACCAATTGATCATCAGAATGGTAACTCTCACATTGTGCCTTAAAATTAGACAGGTGTTCTGCTGGCGGGGAAAAAACAGGCTAATTTCATTATTTTATCTGTTAAGCTCTCTTGCAAAAAAGCGCAAACCAGGTCAGCTTTAAACTTAAGAAACAGAAACATTATTGGTACCATTAAACCAACACACTTTTTCATGTTCAGATCTACCTTAGGAGGTAAAATTATCTCCTTTTTTAAAGACAGAGAAACTGAGGCTCTGAGATTATCTAAAATGATCAAACCACATATTTAGTAAGAGGCACAGCCAGCATGAGAATCCAAATCTTACTTGAAAGCACATGGTTTAAAAATTTTTTTTAAAAAAGACTTCCATTATAAATGTAATAGTTGCTTATCAGAGAATGTGTGGAAAAGTAGTAGGAAGGAAGAAAATAAACTCATGATCCTGACTTCCAGTGGCAGTCACACTGACATTTTGGTACACTCTTTCCAGTCCTTTTGCTGTATATATTTTTAAATGTAAGTGTGAATACATGGCATATCCAAATGGAAATATCAATATTTAAAAAAATTAACATCTGATTTTAAAAGGAAAGCACACATTGTAGAAAACTTGGAAAATACTGAAATGTATAAAGGAAATGAAAATCTCCTAGAACCCTATTAGCCAAAAATAACCAGTTTATATTTTCATATATTCCCATAGTCTTTTTCTATCAATTTTCTTTTATACATAGTTAAGCTCATAATGTACAAGCTTTTTAAGCATTGTTAACAAAGGTTTACATGGATGATGACAAAGATCTTGGTGACAGTGTTTACCACTCAAATTATTCAATAGGTTTCCAAGAGGCAGAAAATAATCACTCATGTTCCCTGTCCATTCATATGGCCATCGAAAAGTCTATAAGCCTTAAAGCCTGTGCAAGTTTCCACTAACATGAACCATGACATCGATTTGCATGGTTTTTTTGTATCCAAGTAGGTCTAAAACATTTTACATAAGGCTACTCCACACATAAGGCTTTCAATACCAGGCGAAAAGCCCTTCTGGGAGAGGAATGACAACAGCTGTAGCCTGATGAAAGGTTTTAGTGTCCTACAATGACAGATATATAATGTGCCTTAAACATTTTGCACACTTAAGTTTACATTAGAGAGGTTTAGCAAAAAAAATAAGGCGTATGACAATGGCTCAAGGAAGTTCTAAATGGCGTAAGAGACCTGATCTTAAATATTAATAAAATTTCAAGGAATTTATTATTTAAATTGAAAACAAAACTTCAGATGTACATAAAGTAATAAACCTTAACAAGAGCTGTTAAGGAAAAGTGGCAATGCAAGTTTACACACATTATGAAGGCAAGGAGAAAGAACAAAAGAACTAAAGCTGGAATGTCGATTGTATTCATACAGCCTCCTCTTGATTTAAACACTCATGACACACTGAATGAACTGAAAGAGAAAAGTCAGTGTTAGTTACACTGAATGCATCCTAGCTTATTTAGGCAGCTTACATTTTCATATTCTAATTTGAATTGTGGGTTTAAAAAAATCCTTTATAAAATAAGAGTGATGTATGGAAAGGTTCATTTTTTGAGGGAAGCAGTCTAACAAAATCCAGTGGGTTTCTCACATGACAGTTTCTTACAGGAAGCAGATCTTACTCCAAAAGGATAAAGAGTTATTTAAATTCCAAATAATATCTAAGACTCTAGCAATAGGCATGGTCAAAGGTACCTACCCAAACACAAAAAGTTGAGTTTATCCTGTTATATCATGTGGGGGCTTCCAAACTGCACAGGATTACCCCATTACCCTAACAGAGCTCCTTTAGTTTATTCTCTTAAAATACACATTAAATTTTAGTATGCAAGTATATGTATTCACAGAAACAAGATATCTATCTGACCCTTATGCAATTCAGAAACCCCAATTTAGAAGCATCGATGCGCGCTCTGAAATGTTTCTTGCTTCGCCACTAAACACACATCAATCACTAGACCGCTTTTTCTATCAATTTTCTTTTTCACTCTTCCAACACCTGTGAGGCACTCACTGTACACTGCAAACCCTTGCAGTACTCCTGCAAGGACATGCTGATTCTCCCATTTCAGGAAACAAGAAACTAAGGGTCGAGATGTTTAGATATGTTTTAAGTGGCTCCATCTCAGACCAAGGCCTGTGCACTTTCCACTCCACAGGCCACCTCCCCATCCTTGGAAACAATGATGGGATTGTCACCTGAGAAGTTGCACATTAAAGAGAACACATATTTAAGCAGAAAAAACAAACCTGACGAGAAGCTTGTCTAAAGTGTACACGGAACTGTGATAGCTGCTATACTGAATGCATGTGCATCTCTGTATTTGGTAATGGAGAAACATTTTAGAATATTCAGTGATTTCAATTCTAAAAGTGATTTTTTAAATCAATGGCTGAGTGAAAAATGGAAACAACTTTGTTAAGTATATTCAACTAACGCCATCAAAGATGGCACCTAGTTACCTTTACACTGGTTACATGGCCTTATCCTACCTCATTTAGTGTGGCTATTTAGTAAATACATAGTTTTAAATTATGACTTAAGTTTCTGCCTGAGGTACATGGATGAGCCAAGTACAACTTTGAGATGTTAAAATTACTTCTCAATGTCTGAAATGATTTGTTTATCAAAGGCAAGAGCAGATACAACATCTGCATGGTATTTTTCAAGGACATTTCTGATAAAAATCTCACAATAGTCCAGTCAAGAAGGCATTACTACTTTCTCTTTCCTCAAACAGTCTCAGAGCAATGCAGAAACCTGCCTAAGTGACCCAGCTACTGAGTGGGACAAGCTGGGCTTTCACCCAGGTCTTTTAATGCAAAGCAAACAGTGGTCTATGGATAAGATGAATAACAAATGAAATTAATAAATTTTGAATGGTCACCCTTTCTCATCATTTATGCCTTGAATACTCTCTTGCATTCTGATAATGTTCTTAAGAGCTAACTTTAAAAGAGATGCCCATTTGGTGTACATTTTATTTATCTACTCAGTTTGAATTTATTGTAACTTACATCATCATATGGGAAATTCACAACACCTTGCTGACCAGTATCCCGTCTTCGAAAACTGTCTGTAAAACACCACAGTAAAATTTATGTTTTTTTTATACATCTTGTGTGAACTCACAGTAATTATTTTGGCATTGGGTTCAAACTGCAGTAGCATTTAGATTGTACAACCAGCCAACATAACAGATCAAAGAAGCCAACTGTATGAATATGAGATTTAATATACAACAAAGTAATACAATGTGAGGAAGCTGGCCAGTTGTCTTTTTCGGTGTGGAGCTGGAAGAAAACACCTTATCTCAAGTCAGTAAAAGTGGTGCAACTTCCAAGGCCATTACTTAATGGTGATGAAAGCAAGAATTTCAAACTTCTTAATAATATAAATATTAATTAAAGAATATATGGATGAGTCCCTAATAGGAAAAATGGGCTGCAATAAAATATTCTACCCATTGAGCTCTGTCCTATTGAAAAGGATTTACTTTTATTAAAAAAAAAAAAAATCTGCCTTCAAATTTTGTTAGGATGCAAAAAAAATTACAAAACCAGATATTAAAACGAGTAAAAAGAAAAGAAAGGAATGGAGTAAGGAAAGATATACAGAAGAAATAGAGGGACTAGAAAAGTGGAAATTACTCATATCACCTCATTAAGAATTACACCTGAAACAGATGACCACCATTTTAAACCTCCAACAGGAGGAATTAGGAAAGAGAACTATAAATGAAAAATTCCGCTTTTCAAATATTTCGCACTCTAGAGAGAAATTACAGAATATTGCTCATACACTGATCAAAAAATTATGTTTTGGAACATTTAGTTATGTTTTAGAACATTTAGTAGAATTTAGTTAGGATTATTTTAACGGCAGATTACTCACTAATTCTGAAAGAAATTGTGGGGGAAAAAAGGAATAATTCTGCTAAATATGCTCAACAGCAATATTAAAAAGCCACTGAAATTAGAAAAAAAGACTGGGACAATAAAGTTCAGAAGCACTGAGAAATGAAATGTCATAAAAACTGTGGTTTCTTGGCCTGTGGAGATGATACTGTCTCAAAGAACTCACCTGTTAGAGCTCGCAGTTTGACACAACAGGCTATGTAATCATCGAAGGTGATCTTTCCATTGGTGCTGTATCGTTTTGCAATTGAATTGACGGCCTGGGGACTCAACCGAAATCCTGAAAGGAAGAAAAATCATCCAACAACAAAAAAATAAATAAATAAAGGGTTACAAAGGACCATTAAAATAATCAAGCACAATTTTTTAAGACAGAATACTCATTTTAATTATGAGCACACACTTTTAGAAGATAGGAACTGCCTTCGTGTAGCATTTAGTTTTAGAAATGAAAAGTTACTTCTACCAATGAACACTTAGCCATACCCACCCATTGTCGTCAGGGCCTTCTGAAGTTCTTGAGGATCCACTGTTCCACTCCTGTCGCTGTCAAAGCTGATGAAGTGCTGTCTCCAGCCATTCAGTACAGACCAGAGTTCTTTAAATTCACTGAAACCCATTGTGCCTGACATATCTCTCTGAATATAATTAAGGATTAGAGCTTTTTCTTTAGGGAGCGGGGGTGGGGAGGGAGGAAGGTAACATTTTCTAATGATTAAATATCAGGGATAAGAAAATTTAATGTTCTTTCTGCTCAAAAGGTTAAAAATGTTATACGTTCTTCTTGGTATGATATAGTAAAAAGACAGTCTAGTGATGTGATAAAAAGGGCCTATGGAGAAAAAGCTCTGAGTATATATTTTCTTCGTGGAGAAAAAGATAATCTGTGATATGATTACAAGGAACTACGATGGCCATTGTGAACCATATGTGAAATGCAGTCTTGTTACTGGACCTGGGCTGCCCTTTCTGGGTGTCCCAGGCTATGCGGCTTACGCTTCTGTCTTGGGTCCTCTTTGGCCCTAATGCTCCCTTGGTAAGCCCGCCCAGGCCCCGTAGGTCAGTACTAACTATACTGAGTCCAATAACTGTGCTGTGAAAAATTCTACTGCTTGACGGTCAGGTGTGAGTCATGCTGAACAATCACTATTAAAGCAAAACAGCTTTCCTGATGACTCAGATTTCTATACTGTTCTCCTTTCCTTAAATTCTCAAATAACCAAGCTTTCTTCCTTTCTTCTAAGCTTTCTTACTTTTTCACACCAAATTCTATCTTTAAAGCTAACGATTTCAGAAAACTCCTTTGTGGTCATTTGTGTCACTCTGTGTTTACTGGGTATTCTTAAATGAATTCCTTTAGGAAGAATTTTTTGTCAAAAAATACTCTAGACAGCAATCAAGGATACATCCAGCATTGAAACCATAAGCCGACAAGTCTCCAGGTTAAAAGCTGTTAATTCAAGAAAAGTACACAAAATATTAATACAATTTCAAAAATTCATTACATTAGCTAATTCTAATTAATTAGCAATGTGATTACTTATATACTTTTGTTTTTAAATGCTACACAATTTTTGTGGAACTAAATTTTATGGAGCTTTGAAGTATATTTTTTTCCAGAAAGGATTTCTTCTAGAACCCAAATTTGATTTTAACAACTTTATAGAAATCTTTTAAAAAGTACTGCATAATACCTTTTAATATTTTTAGGTGTGATCATGGTTTTGAAGTTAGAGAAAAAAAGTGTCCTTATCTTTCCGAGAAGTATACACTGAAGTTATTTGTAGGTATAATAAATGATAAGGTATCTGGAATTTTCTCCAAAAGAAAACGGCAGGGTTATTATAGACGAAACAAGAATGGTAATACATTGATAATGGTTGAAGTAGAATGAGGAGTATAGAGAAGTTCATTGTATAATTATCTCTATCTTTGGATAGGCTTAAAGTTTTCTATAGTCTTTTAAAAATATTACATAATTCTGCCTTTGAAACTGTAATATAGTGAGTCCAGTTCACCATAATGAACGACAATGTATTATATCCACCATGGTGAGTAGAAAGGTAGGGGTACTTTGTTCATAACTGACTATAAATAGCTGGTTTGCTAGTTCTTTGTCTAATCTTTTTTTGTTGTTGTTCTTTTCCCTTTGTCAGGCACTGAATAGTACCACCTACCTCAAATAGCCTATGACCTCTTTTCATATACAGTAAGCTTATATATGAAATCGGATAAAGACATTCGCTAGAATTGTGTTAAGAGAGCTCCCTGGAGTAAGACCCAATGAACAACTCAGTGATGGACACTGTTCAAGAGCCCTTTCAATTTACTTATAGTTTGAAGGTGTTAGGAGGGCATTTCCATACGTAGACAACCAATAGAATACACTTATTGGCTAACAGCCTACTGATAATTTACCTAAATACTGGCAAATTAATAAGAATTCCTTGCATCTTACATTATGTTAATGGGAATAAGTAACTGAGGAGATATTATATAAGTACAAAGAAACTGAGGCTACAAGGCAGAAGCAACAAGTGTAATGTGGGCAAAACAGTGTAAATTCTGCAAGCTTATAAAGATGCACACAGAACTGTTATTTTCTATAGCTCTTACTAGATTCATTTTTATCTCAAACCAAACTGAATTTAAAACACAATGGAGTTAACTGTTATTACTTAATGTCTCCAAACAGCATAAACTACAGGTTTTCCACTTTTAACAGATTCCTGTGTTTGGCATATCCTGGAACCTGAAATAAAAGCTTAGAGATTATTTCTATTTTGGTTCTTCAATCTCCATCTGATCCACAATAAAAATCTCTGAGGTGAGAGGACGCAACACTTTCCAACCCTTTTGAGAAAGTGTTGGTCAACTTTTCATTCTGACTTTTAAGCTATATAGAGGTATGATGTCACTCTAGTCTAGACCAGCAGTTCTCAATCTTGGGTGCTTATGAGAAGCACCCCAAAGCTTCAAAAGATCCTGATACCTGGGATGCACTATACAACAACTATTATTATTTTTTCCAGCTTTATTGAGAAAGAATTGACATACAACATTATGTAAGTGTAAGGTGTACAATGTAATGATTTGTGTATATATTGCAAAATGATTACGATAATATAGTTAACATACCCATCATCTCACAGTTACCTTTTTTTGTGTGTGTGAGAGCTCTTAAGATTTACTCTTAGCAACTTTCAACTATACAATAAGTATTGTTAAAAATAGTCACCATCACCAAAGAACAATTAAATTGGAACCTCTGAGCATGGGATCCAGAAATCAGTATGTTTTTAAGGCTTCTCAGATGATTCTAGTGGGCAGCCAAGGGTAAGATCACTGTTCTACACAAAGTGTGAGTCCTGGACCAACCATGTTACTATCACTGGGGAACTGGTTAGAACTGCAGATCCCAGTCCTTATTCGACACCAACAAAATGAGAATGTACATTTTAACAAGACCCCCAGGAGATATATATTTATATTAAAGTGGCTTGTATAATCTAGACCAGCATCATCAGGAAACGTGTTCAAGAACAAATTCTCAGGTCTTACCCCAGACCTCCTGAATGAGAAATTCTAGTTGCAGGGCCAGCAATCTGGTTTCAGCGAGCCTTCCAGGTGATGCTGAGGCTGCTAAAGTTTAAGAGCCACTGCTCTAGAGGGCCTGACAACCACATGCAGCCAATTGACAACCAGGATGCAGCCAATTATGTTTGGCTTATCAAGGTTTTTGAGGGGCTGTGTGGCAGACAGCTTCCCTGTCTCCTAGGTTCTATGAATGGCACCACCATCCACTTAGTCACCTGAGCCAGGAATCTGGCGGCATCAATTCCCTCTCCCCTGGTATTCAACCACCGTCTAGACAGCTTTGGGATCCATACGCTTGCAGTCCCACTGTCACTTCCCTGGCATTTCTCAGCTGTACGACTCCAATGGCCACCTAACAGGTATCCCTGACTCCCTATGTCCCCCACACTCGTGTCCCCCAATTTGGTCTTTATCCTACAGCTAGGGTAGTATATGGTCCTCCATATAAAACCCAGCAGCGGTGTTCCATTGCTCTCAGGATAAAGCCCGAACACCTTAATTGGCACATAAGGTCATACATACATTTTCTAAGTTCAGCTAGTTTTCTACTCTTCATTCAACCCCCATATGCTATCTTTACGAGAATTTCTCAGTTCCTGGACTGAATCATGCTCCCTCTCATCTCTGGGTCTTTTGTACATGCCTGGAACTTTGCCTGTTTCAGCTTCCTCACCTCTGTCTGGGTTATGTGCCCCTCCTAGGTGATCCCACAGCCTCTATTCTTCACTTAGCCTAGCGCTTTCACAATGTCTTACGGGCACTGTTTGTGGTGGCACATCGTACCTAGCACATGGTGGGTGTCCATTAAAAACGTGTTGGGTCTACCGCCATGCCACCCTGAACGTGCCTGATCTTGTCTGATCTCAGAAGCTAAGCAGGGTTGGGCTGGGTTAGTACTTGGATGGGAGACCACTACAGAATACCAGGTGCTACAGGTGTTAAAAAAAAAGTGTTGGTTGGACAAGTGAATGAACAGATGAGACTGCATTCTCTCATCCCTCTGCAGAAAGCTGTGTACTCCTCTCAAAGTCTAGAGAGGATACGTTTTTTAAATAAAATCTGATTTTAACTGATACGTACAAGTAACGTATAATCTCTTATCAAATATCAATCTTATGTCAAAACACCAATAAGAATATAAGACTAAGATTTGTCCATTTTAGAAAATCTTCCATATCCATTTACTCAACAAATGCCTATTACGTACTTATTATGTGCAAGGATCCAGATACCAAAAACACTGGAGATAACAAATGTGAAACTGGGTCCCGCCCTCAGTGACAGTCTAGGGGAAAGGTAAGTCATATGCACATACAACTCTAGTCAAGGGAGAGAGCAGTAAACTATAATAGAGGCACTGAAAGTACTAGGAGGGATTAAGGAGTTAGAGGCTCCTTTCTAGAAAGGAGAAAGAAAAAGACTTCATAGAAATAGCCTTTAAGCCCAGCCTTGAATGACAGAAAGATGAGGGACATTTGGTGAGAGCCAAACAGAGATAGGGACCAGCTTAAGCAGAGAAACAGGAAAATCCAGGGCAGGCAGAGGAAGTGGGAGAAAAGACCTTTTAATGAGGCTACATTATAGAGGATCTTAAATTCCCACTAAGCTATTTAGCTTTTGTTTTGTAGGCAGCAAGGAACTACTCAGATTTTTTAGAGGACAGTGACAGGTTTGAACTGTGTGTCAGAAAGAACAGAAATCTGGTCATTTTTTTGGTGAGAATTTAAAAGGGAGAGAATGAAACTGGCAGTGAACAAAAAGAAAATTCACCATTCCAGACAGTTCTACAGAACTAGAATGCTCAAGTCTAATAAGTGTGGGTAAGGAAATACTTGCTTAATTTTACTTGTATTTTCCCCCCAGAAACGGCTTAATGCTAATTCTATTTTAAATAATTTCAAAATAATCTTTGCTACAATTTTACTTTCTTTTGTTCATTTTACTAGAATGCCTCAAACATCTTTTATTGTAGTAGAAATCCACAACGTAACAGACCTAGAGAAAAGCTCTACCTCCAGTTGTTTCTCTCAACTGTGCCACAGAGAAACAACTACACTGAAGGAAAAGAGAGCTGAATTACTGTCACAGACTAGAGCAACTGCCCTCATCCACTCCACCTCTAGGTATGAGTTTCTTTTTAAACTGGTTAAGAAGGTGCCTGTATGTACTGGGCTGGAGTATCTACCCCTGACCCTTATCTGTGCTATTTTGGTTTGAAAGCTCGGTTTAAAAGACCTGCTAACGTATAATTTCTGTATTACAAAACTCACTCTGATATCTCTCAAAAATGATGCTTTTGTGGTTCATTACAGCCTCCACCACCAGACGACGGCAAGCAAATTAATTCAATCACATGGTCCTGATGAGTCAGGAAATGTCTTCTCTGGCTCAATGATCTAAGGCTGTCACTAAGTGTGGCTTTCTTAAAAGAAATTTAAAAGGACTGCTCTCGAAGGATGTAGAACCCATTTTGTTAGCCAGATTTTAAAACCTACCACACCTCTTGTACTGAAAGAGTGTAGAAAAACAGTGTATGTTGTGACATAGCTCACTTTTGTAAACCCCGCTCTGAGACCTTCTTTGTTCACTAGCCCCAACTGCTTGAGGTTAACAATTAACAATTTAAGTGTACTGCCTACAATAATAAAAAAAACCCCTATCTAGACAGTGCTTCTTTTTTTAGACTAGAGTTTTAAAAGAGAGCTAGTTTAAAAAGAGAGCTAGTAACTATACCAGACAGTCAAAAAATGCCACAATAAATCCTCAAAACTGAATTTTAGTTTGAGCATTTTAATTCAGTTTGGTCAATATCTGATTTGAAAAGAGGGAGAGAGGGAGAGAGGGAGAGAGGAAGAGAGAGAGAGAGAGAGAGATGAGAAGCCCTGTCAGGATACGGCATCTATTCACTGGTTCCCTACCTGTAGCTCGTGGCAGAGAGCTCAAAAGGCAGGAAGGTGGTGTAGGTGCTGAATTACAAGGCAGCAGATCCAGTCTGTGAGGGACTAAGGGGTATGTGTGTGGGGGGGCTAGTGTAAATAAAGAGTTTAGAAATTAGGAAGGGCCTATCCTATTTAACCCAAATATTCTCTTTTGTGGAAAGAGGAAAGACCTGGGGGATGTCATGGCAAGCATTCATGTTGCCAGCAGATGCTTAGAGATCAGGAGTGCAGAACTGGCTCCTTGAGGTCTAGGGGTGGGGGACAGGACTAGCCATTCAGAATTAGGAGTGCAGGCCAGGACACTCAGGACCAAGAGCACAGGGCTAGCCACTCAAAGCATTAAGTGCCACCAGGCTCAGGACACAGTAGAGTCCTGGCAAACAGCAGTAAACGTTAGTTATTGTGAATGAAAAAGGGGCTATTTAATAAACCTCACAAGCTATTGAAGGGCCACATGGCAAGCGTGACAAGCTCAGTGACCAAAAGTAACCACACCAGAATGGTCTCATCATAAATTCCTAACCAGAAAGGCCATGGCGGATAGTCCTGTCCCAAGGCTGTATCTTCTTTAGTAAAGGTCAATCTTTACCTTATGTGAGCCCTGTCCATTGTTATTATGCATCTAGAATAGCATATCTTTGAAATGTCAGAGTAATTTTCTTCCCTAGACCCCTCCAAGGCACAACCATAGGCACCAGAGCATAAGATTAGTGCATGAGACCACAGAACCCCTCACCGTTATCTTGTTCCCTGCATACCATCTCTATGGCCTGTAAATGTTAATTAACTATCCTATACCCACTAATGTAAAAGAAGTATGTTTTTCTCCATTTTGTCTTTTATCCAATCCTAGCGATCTCCCTGCTTTGCTTTCTCTCGCCCCCTTAATCTACCACCAATGGACTTCATGTATCTTCCTTACGTTTTCTCCTTTGATTCAAAATACATAAAAGGACTGCAAAATTGCTGTTCTCTGGAGCATTTTCTCAATCTGTTGAGATTTTGCTTCTGGGCATGTCCTCAAAATTCTGGCTCAAATAAACTCTTAGAAGACTTTTCTATAGATTGGACATTCTTTCACTGACACTCCTATCATTAATAATACCTGACCGGGACGTTTCACCTCAGCACCTTAACTCGTCCTACGTTAAGGAGGCCACAGCAACTATCTCTGCTTCGAAGGGTTCCGGACACATGGAACCCAAATCTAAGAAACCCACTAAAAGAATGACTTATTAAGAATTGTTTTCAAATTCACATTTTGAAATAAACCGAATTTAGTTTTTGAAATTCTAAATGTTGCTGGATCAGAAAAGCTCAGTTTCCGTGAAGTCTGTAATCACAAGTAACAGCTCAACTAGAAAATTCAAGAGTACTAGAGAAACTCTGGGACTGTCAACTTACGTTTGTATCCTCCAGCAATGCCCGACTGTGTCAGGCATCTCTGCAATTCATCAGCATCTATTTGCCCATCCTTTTGGGAAAAAAATAGGAAGAGGAATCATAATAGTAACTTGTACCTTCTCGTTCTTTATTTTCAGTATTCAATGTAGCATAATAACCAAGAAAATGATTATTAGCATGCATGACTTTTTTTTAAAGGAATACCTTCCCCAAATAGGCATTCTTTTCCTCATCCTACTTCCAAAAATAATTTCGTAATGAAATAAAGATAAATTGTCACATCCTCTTCCACAAATGGATAATTGAGGCCATAAACAAAAAATATTTAATATCTAAGTGGGCATTCAATTTCACACACTTTGAAATAATCATAAGAATTAACAGTCAGAAAGCTACTTACACCTATACTTTAGTATTACCAATATCTTTTCATCATTTCTTCTAAATTTCTGAATTAATTTGGCATAAACTTTCTCAAGCATAAGGTTCCCCTTTTAAGAAGACACTAACGTGAATTCAGTTTCTTCCATGGATACATATTTTTTTAATGAATAAAAATAATTTGTCTTTGTTTTCTTTTACTCTGAACTAAGAAATTGCCAAAGTTAAACATTTCAAAATAATTTACAGTTGTTTACAATCTTTCTAGCTTTTTGGGGGTGGGAGGGACGAGGAGCGTACACAACTGATATCAGTAAATAAAAAGCTTGGTTCAGAGATAGACCTTTGTGATCAACTTTGCTTATGATGTGGTGAATAGTTTTTTCAGACCACTATATATACGGAAAACAGAGGTTCCCAATGCCTATTCTAGGTCAGAACTAGATATATGTTATTTTTAGAGATTCTAAAATGAAATATCTAAATCCTTAAGTCTAAGGGTATTATAAGTTAGAAATAAAGAGCAGGATCAACAATTTGAAAGATGATGGATATGCTGATATGGGCCAGGGCTGCTGAAAGCTAAGCAGGTAGGGTCACTTACAGGGCTGGAGGCACAAGCAATCTAAGAATGTGAGTCTTGAGCTTTGCTGTATCTTGTGGTTTCAAAGATACAGATCATTAACAGATTAAGCAGATACTTCAAGGGAAGCTCTTTCAGTTTTAGACTCAATTTTCCACTCAATTTCTCAAACTGTATTTCTTAGAGTGCTATTCTAAAATGTGGTCTTTGGTTTTTATCCCAAAACATTCTGTAGCATTTTCACATTAAGATTGTGTTACTTCTAGCTTTTGATCAAAACAAAGCTAAGTTGAATCCATATGAGCAAATATTCCCTTTGGACACATCAGAGTTTATATCAACAGCATATTTACCATATATAGTGACTTTGTGAGCTAGGGACATGCCCTCCCTCAATGTACACCTGCACGTGTCATACAACTCAGAACGTAGAGAACTGAAAGGTCTTGGGTAGCAGTCCTTAATCCTCTCTTTGAGACAACAGCAGGCCACAAAATCTAATAAGGACACAGAAGAGCTGACCTAGTAACAGCATCTGCATCAAAGTGAAACTGTTCACAAGATTAACTTCTTGATAGTAAGAAGAGCGTAGTAACTTTATTTTGAAGCTGGTGGGTTTTTACCATAAACATCTATTTCCTAAGGGGTGATTGATTAACAGTCAAATTCAACCCAAAGAAAGTGTCCATTAGAATCTGGCTACGGAATTACCAGCACATGCCTTTAAGTTGTACGAACAGGGGTTTATGTTTACCAGATATGGAATTTCCTCTGGAAACCACCCTAGACCTTGACAATTCACAGTTCTGAAGACATCTTTCTACCTCAAAGACCTTAAAGCATATTAATATTCTGTCCATTATGACCCTAATTCAATCACAAGTTTAATTCTGAATTTAAGTAACATAAACACCAGCTACACTTTGTCCTAATTTGCTCTGAATATTCAGAAATAAATAACTGACTATAAATTTCCTTCTTTTTCTTTTGCAGAAGGGATTATTTTCCAGAGGAAAGGTCGTTTTTCTGTGCCACTTTAACAAAGGCCAATAGAAATATAGACTCTGACCATTCTTTAATATTAAAGGGAAAAGCTAACCTGTCCAGCTACTGCAGCAAAGTAACCATACAGCGGATCCTGAGTTTGTCCGGGAAACGCAGGCCCTCCGGGAGCCCCTCCATACTGTAAAATAAGAAGCACACATTCAGCATCATTCCACTGAACCAAGTTTTCTTCTTTCGTCACTGAGTGCCATTGTGCAAAGCCAGACAATTGCCTGACCTTCATTTCATTTACCTCCCCACCACCACGCACACTCTAACTGCAATCACATCATCCCTTCCTTCCATTCCCACTACAAATTTAAAAATTGGCGGCTTGGACCAAAATGAATTGTCTTGACATTGACAGCTGCGTATGTGAAGCAGCTTAAAAAACCCAGGTTACTGAGCTAAACGCAACCTAGGCAAGCAATTTAAGAGTAGGGCTTAAATTTTTTTTATAGCGTTTATGGTATTTTCAAAAGTTTTGAGACAGGTGTAGTCAGGGTGGGTAAAGGGTGTTTCCGCCTGGCTACTTTGCCGCGAGGGAATATTCTTCCTGGAAACAGTTCCCACGACAACGCGCATCCCAGACGCTGGGCGAGGGGGTCCTTCTTCCCGGGGGACTTTTACTCTGGCGGTCTCTCCCTGACCTTTTTTTCCTTTTCTTTTAAAGGGAGGGGTGGATCTCTGGGACCATTCTAGATTAAAATGGCTCTTGCTGTAATGGGAAACACCGAAGGGAAGCCAACACCCAATTTGTACGCTCTCATGCCGCGTATCCGGGAGTCACAGGGTGGGCTTCTAGGGTCGCAATCCACCCGCACCTGGGCCCCGCGCAGCCACCCGTCGGGAGACAGAAGGGACAGAGAGAAGGAGGGAGCCAGAAAAAGGCTCAATGGCTGGGGCCTGGGGCGAGGCAGCCACAGGGAGAAGGTGGGGACAGCAGGCGCCCGGGGAGCCACCCAGCGGAGTCGCCAAGTGTAGTCTCTCGGCGTCCGCGGTGTCCAAGGGTCGCGCCCGGGCCGGGGGCCAGCGCAGGCAGCACTTACCCCGCCTGGGTAGTACCCGCCACCGGCACCAGGGTGTCCGGGGTACGCCATGGTGCAGAGTGCGCCGCCGCCCTGCGCGCCCGGCCTCCGCGCCCGCCTGCCCGCAGGGCCCGCCTCGGAGCGAACCACGCGGGCCGGGGGGCGGGGGGGACGCGCTCGCGAGCAGCCGCCCGCACCCGTCTCCGCCCCCGCCGCGGCCCCCGCCTGCGCCCAGCCCTTTCTTTATGTTTTCTCTGCTGAGACCGTGCATCATCGCAAGTCCGGTAAGCGACTTAAGACCTGAGAATTTATTCACACCTGGGACGTCCCACCCTTCGGAACGAATGGCACAATCCAACATCAATGGCCCCGGGAATTCCTTTTTTCTTTCTACTTGGCTGTTTTCTGACTTTTTTTATTTTAAACAACTTTATTGGACAGGGCCGACCGGGGGAGCGGCTAAGTGCATCAGGGCCCCTCTTAGCTGCCTATGGGTGAAGGAAGCGTCAAAAGGTCAAAATATGAAAGCGCCCTTGGAAAACAGGAATAAACTTCGGAAATTGTGTGCAAGGCAGCGGGTGGCTTGCGGTTGCACATTTCACTGAACAAGTTGCATGTTTCCTTTCTAGGGGGCGTTGCCATTTCCTGGTTAAGCTGGGCGTATCTGGATAAGGCCTGGAGGGGACCGAGGGAATTTACTGGGCAGGGCAGCTCTGTCCAGGTCGTTCTTAGAAAATGAGTTGTTTGAATTAGTATCTGGATGAGGAAAATAAACCCTCCAAAATGACTCTTCTTCCTTTTACACTAGAAAGGTTTAGAGCAAGCAAAGCGTGCTGGTAAATATTCAAGAAGGTGAGAGGTTGGAATTTCACTTAGGTGATTCAGAAAGTGGTTTTCTTTGTTTCACAAGTTTTTCTTTTTCACCCACTTGAGCAGTCTGAAGCTATTCAGATGTAAGACTTCTTGTTGGATTTCGATTCGTGTAATTTCAATCACGCAGAATGTTTTTGTGAATTTTAACGTTTTTAGAAATGCATTAGTGAGCAAAATTCACAGTATTTGCTGTGGAGGCTGCATAGAAAAATTTAGAGTCATCAACGTTGAACAAACAATGGAGCATCTGCTGACTGGTACTGTGCTTGTTTGCCATGGTGGACGGTGTTCCATTCCAAATTCCTGGGTGGCGTTTTTACTACGGTCGTTGTTTTTCTCTTATATATAACTTCCCTCCAAGTCCTCTTTTTGGGTACCCGAATTCCAAAAATGAAAGTCCTGAAAAAAATTCTAATAGTCCCTGTTGTCTCATATCAAATAAACTGTGTGTTACCTATTTTTTATTTGGTTCAGAAAGTAGACTACTGTTTTCAAGTGCCATAGCAATGATCGAGGTAGATTAGACATTTTATGACTCCTTTGGCCTCTGTGGGTTTTTTTTTTCTTTTTTGTGGTAAGAACACAGCATGAAATATACCCTCTTAACAAATTTTTAAGTGTACAGTATTGTTAACTATATGCATAGTGTTGTATAGCAGATCTTTAGAACCTTTATCTTGCATGACTGAAACTCATACCCATTGAACAATTCTCCATTTCCTCCTAAGTGCAGCCACTTTCTATTTTCTGTTTCTATAAATTTGACTACTTCAGATCCTCATAAAAGTGGAATCATGCAGTATTTGTCTTTATCATTGGCTTATTTCACTTAGCATAATGTCCTTGAAGTTTATCCATGTTATAGCATACGATAGGATTTCCTTTTTTTATGTTTGTGTGTTGTGAAACAAACATTCCATTGTATGTTTATGCCACATTTTAAAATTCATTCATCTAATGGTGGACATTTGAGTTGCTTCCACATCTGGGTTATTATGAATGATGCTGCAGTGAACATGGGTGTGCAAATATCTCTTTGAGGCCTTGTTTTTAAATTCTTTTGGATATATATCCAGAAGTAGGATTGCTGAAACATATTTTCAATTTTTAAGGAAACTCCATACTGTTTTTCATAGTGGCTGCATCATTTCACATTCCCACCAACTGTGTGCAAGAGTTCCAGTTTCTCCACGTACTTGTGAACACTTACAGTCTATTTTTTTTTTTTTTAATAATCATTCTGGCAAGTGTTAGGTGATATCTCAATTTGGCTTTGATTTGCATTTCCTTGATAATTAGTGATTTTGAGCCCTTTTTAATATTGTATGTCTTCTTTGGAGAAACATCTATTTAAGTCCTTAGCCCATTTTTTAATGAGATTATTTGGTTTTTTTCCCCCCTGTTAAGTTGCAGGTGTTCCTTATAGACTTTGGAGACTAACTCCTTATCAGATATATGGTTTGCAAATATTTTCTACCATTCCATAGGTTGCCTTTTCATTCTGTTGTTTGCTGCGCAGAAGCTTTTTAGATTGCTGTAGTCCCACTTGTTTACTTTTTTTTCTTTAATCTGTGCTTTAGGTGTCATAGCCATGAAACCATTGACAAGGCCAATGTCTTGAAGCTTTTTCCCCTTTGTTTTCTTTTAGGAGTTTTATAGTTTTAGGTCTTACATTTTAAGTCTTGAATTCATTTTGAGTTGATTTTTGCATAATGTGTAAGATAAGGGTGCAATTTCATTCTTCTGCATATGGATATCCGATTTTCTCAGCATCATTTGTTAAGAGACCCTCCTTTCTCCATTGTGTGTTTTTGGCACTCTGGTTGAAGATCAGTTGATTGTATATGTGTGAATTTATTTGTGAGCTCTCTATTCTGTTCCTTGGCCTCTGTTTTGAAGTTTATTTCTTCGGAAAGAGGTAACCAACTATAAGGAATAGATAGTGAAGGCTGACCTCAAAGTTGAATGTAAGTTCTTTCAAGACTCAAATTTGAAAGAAGTATATGGCATATAAATAATGCAGAATTAGCTTTGTGGATAAGCAACTAAGCTAATTGTCATTTCAGTTGACTTTAGACATCTTCCTACTGCCCCACTGCTAAAGAATTAATGGAGTGCTGCAAATGAAATTCTTACAGTTATTGCCAACAAATTGGTAAGCTGCTGCTTCTTTAGTTTATAGAAAAAATTGTGGCAACTAACAATAACAACAGACACATAAATAGTACTTAATATGTACCAGACCCTCTTCTAAGCACAAATTTACATATTTGCTTAATCCTCATAAAACCCTATGAGACAGATACTATTATCATCCTCATTATATGGTTGGGGAAACAGGAGCTGAGAGAACTTACCCAAGTGGGAGCAACACAGAGCTGACCTATGCTGCTAGGCTGTCTGGCTCTAGAGTCTGTGCTCTACACCAGGGAGCAGGAAACTTTGTAAAGAGCCAGATAGTAAATAGATTAGGCTTTGTGGTCTGGATAGTCTCTGTAGCAACTATTCAATTCGGCCATTGTAGTGTGCAAGCATTCCTAGACAATACACAAATGATGGGTGTGGGTCTATCTCAATACAACTTTATTTATGGACACTGAAATTTGAATTTCATATAGTTAACATATGTGATGAAACATTATTTTCAACAATTAAAATACATTGATATTATTCTTAGCTTCCTGATGTACGAAACAGGAAGTGGGACAGATTTGGCCCTTGAGTAGCAGTTTGCCAACCAATGCTAGAAACCCCTCCAAGCTTCTGAGTCACGCTAAGGAATTTTGACTTCCCCAGGATAGGATCCTATGTATAGAATCTTCAGACTTCTTCAGAGTCTTCACCGTTGTCCAGTAAAATGGCCAAAATAACTCTGAAACCTGACTTGTGGGTCTTGCCCTATGTAGTAATAGCCAGAGGACATGCACAATGACAAAGCTGGCTGCAAAGCTAGCTTTTAAATGTTTATCCATGTAACGTGGATTTCTTTATTCATAGGCTGAGTACTGTCAAACCTAAAAATTCAGGAATAATAACTTTACAAAAACAGAAGTGAATACAGGCAATTTACTTTTATGGTTTTGATGTTCATTCCAATAGAAGGGGTGAAGGTGGAGACTGAGAGAAATTAGGAACTTTACAAAGTTCTTGGTATGTGCTCAGTGTTGTAGATACTTCCTTATGGTATTGCACTGAAAAAACATCACTTTCAAAAGGAGATACAATTACTCACATTTTATAGAGGAGGAAACCAAGGCTTAAGTAACTTCCCCAAGGTGACACACCAGGTCTTCAACCCCTGATTTACCTAACTCTAAAGTATGAGTGTTTTAAAATATAAACAAACTACAAATATGATAAACCAAGCTCATGTTTCTTTCTTCATTATACTGCTTCTTGAGGAATTAGGGCAGAGGAGGGGCTGCAGCAAAAGAATCCTAGAGATAGAAAAACTCTCCAAAGGTCATAGGTGTCAGCCTCGAGCAAGACCACACAAATCTTCCAAGAGTGATACATATTTCCTTCATTCCTAAATATAACCTAGAAGAATAGAACCCACTCATTCTGTCCATTTTAATTTTTAACCAAATAAAAACTCCAGTGGAATAAAAACTCATTCTTACACCTTCAAGTCACAGAATCCTAGGTATGGACACTGCATTCCTCAAGCCATTTAAAGAAACCCAGCAACAGAACCCCCAAGGTGTATACACTAGTCAGAAGAGGGATTCCTGACTGATATGGACATTCTGGGAGCTAGAATACTGTGTTATATGTCCTAACAATTTACTAAGTCCTAGCAAAAGACTGCAGGGTTTACACAGCCATACCATAGTGATTGAGGATTGTGGCAGCATCGTGAGTTAGGGAAAAAGCTATAGGAGGTTTAGAGATAAGATATGGATCCTAGTCATTTGGAGAAGTCATTGGGATCACAAGAACCTTTGTGATCCTCTTTCTCAATCTTGTTGTTTTATGAAAAAGATGAAGAAACTGAGCCTGGGAGAAGGCAACTGAGTGGCTCGAACTCTTGAAGGGCTGACCTAGCCTGATGTAAATATTTCACTCTTCCAATCAAGGTGGTGGCATTATCTGAATATGACTCTCAGTGAGGATAGTGTTCTTTTGTGGTATATACTCCTCAATCCATCTCTACTTATGTTTTCAAGACAAAAGGCAGTGTGGACTCTTTCTTTGTCCCTGGAGAAAAGTTAACATGAAGTACAATGTGTAGTATTTAGACTGAACTTCCTCATTCAGAAGAGTGGTGAAAGAAATAATCTAGCTAAGTAACTGCCTCTGTTTCACCATTTCCTGCAGGTGAATTAATTACAGGTCTAACATCTCAGGAAGAAATGAGCAATGACACTTTCCAGATTGAAGTCTCAACTTTCTTTTAATTCTAATTTGTATATTACTCTAATCTAATTGCATGTAAAGTATTTAATGGATTCCTGGCACATTGTAGGTAATAATAAATCATGAACCACAGCTGGCCAATAGAACTTTCTATCATACTGGAAATTGTCTATATCTGCGCCATCCAATACAGTAGTTACTAATAACATATGTCTATAAGCAGGTGAAATGAGGAACTAAAATATTAATTTAATTGAAAAATTTTTTCCTTTCCAGTTGATTTTTTAAAATATTAGTCATAAGAAAAGATGAAATACTGTCATTTGCGATAACACGGATAGGTCTTGAAATTATCATGCTAAGTGAAATAAGTCAGAAAAAGTTGAGAACCATATGATTTCACTCATGTGGGATATAAAACTGAAAGCAACAAACAAGACAAACAGAGACTCACGGACTCAGATAATAAGGGGGTGGGGGAGAGATAGGTAAAAGTAAAGGGGGATCAAATATATAGTGACGAAAGGAGGTTTAACTTTGGGTAGTGAACACACAATGTGATATACAGATGATGTTTTACAGAATCGTACACTTTAAACCTATTTGATTTTATTAACCAATGCCGCTCTAATAAATTTAATAAAAATTAATTTAATTGAAATTTAAATAGCCTTTTGGCTATGGAACAGGTTCTTATTGATCTCCTTCTTTTCTTAGTGAAGCTCTTAGCCAGGAGGAAGGATCAAGATTAACCAGGAAGCAGATTTTGGAGGATGTGTGTATGTGTGTGTGTGTGTGCGCGCGCAAGTGTGTGTATGCATGTACATGTAAGTATATATGATCTATGTATGTGTAGTTTATATATAATATATATGTAATTTTGTAGCAATTAGAGCTGTTGAAAATGGCCAATTAGGGATGAACTCCCCATCACTGGAGATGATGAAGCAAAGGCTATAAGGGATGCTGAAGGGCAGGGTTACACTTTCAGTAAAGGACTGGATGAAATAATGCTCTGTAGGCTACACAGTGTTTTCCAATAGTCTTCTCTTAACTTTACCCCAGTCACAGCCATACCAGTAAGATTATGCCCACTTTGCAAAATAAAGAAGCTGAGGCCTTCTGACTTGTTCTAAGTCACCAGGCTAACAGCAGTAATACCCAACTAAGTACTCATTTTCTGACTTAAAATCTTTTCTCATATTCACACTGTTCTCTCAAGACTCTTTCTTCTATGGTTCTGCAATTCCATTGGATCAGAACTTGGGAGATTTCCTTCCTATTTCTCATAGAATGTTTTTCAGAAATCAGAATACTACATTTAAATAATTGTTTAAAATAATGAACACTTCCTTAGCTCTATTATTACTCATTATAATGGTTGGTTTTAGGATAGGTAATTACTTTTTTGACAAACAGGGTATAAATATTCATGGGCAAAGGGATGTGGAAAAATGAACGCTGTAATTAGGAACTGTCTCTAATCAGCCCTCCCTGAGGCTCACACTGATTGTCGGGTCTCTGCGACTCGTACTTGTAGCCATCGCCATGTTTAGGAAATACTGGATATTGGGAGCTGTGTTCCCAGGTAGAACATCACCTGTGCTCAGCATCAGCCTTGCCTGAGGATGCCTGTTAATAAGGGCACCGGACTAGTAGTGTGTTACAAGGTATCCCCAACTCTAACAGGCTGGATTATGGAAGCTGGTTGTTTGCAACCTAGGGTGTATTCTCCTGTAAAAGTCACTTAATGACTGGTTCCTATGCAAGCCTTCAGAGGCTCTTCAAAGCCCTCGGTGTTCATCTGACGACAACCAATCCTGGATCCAGGACAGAGCGAGGTAGGGATGACTCACTTAGGCTTGTTTTCTGCCTACTCTCATTTCAGTCCCTTTGTCCTGCCAGTCCTAATGTCACAAAGTCTACCCAGAACCAGAGGTGAAGTAAAAAGCCAGAATTGGTGGGGAGAGAAAGGGATATAGTCTCTATCAGTTCTATGAATATGGTATGTGTTGGGGGGTGACATTGGGGAGGAAGAAAAACAGCAGAAAAATTTTAAACTAGGGCTCTGAGGAAGGAAAAATGACTATTTTTTGACTCCTAGACACCAGGGAGAATAGCTGTTTCCAGAAAGCCAAACTTGTTTGAAGCTTATACATGTCAGTTATTTGTAAATTGGGAATTTGGGGATTTCTTAATTAACAGGAAGGTGTCTTTTACTTTATATAATTTTTTTCAGGAAGTTACTTGCCTGTTTTCATATAGTGGGAAGTCGGTGGCAAAGCTGAGAAAGGAATCTGGGTTGATTTTCATTTCACTATTTTGTTTGAGAAAATACAAATTGTGATATTACTATTGTGGTAAGCAAAGGATCAGTTATGCTGTATTTTAATGTTGTATTCAAACTTAGTTTATTATGCACTGAAAAGCAATGGTTTATCAAGTATCTCAGACTCTTTATGGGAGAATCAATCTAACTACCTCAGTCTAAAACATATCAGAAGAGCTTTAGATATTTTATCTTCAATTATATTACATGCTTTAGAATTACTGTTTTATGAAGACTTTGTATTGTGGACATTTTATTAAAATAAGAGGAGTAACTTTAAATTTGATCCATTTTTCTCAGAGCAAAAGGAAAAAAAGGAAAACTTTTCTCTTGGCAGATGAGAAAAATTTAGGGGCACTAAATTCTCTAGGAAGCTGAAGCTATGTAGAGAGCTTAATATTCTATGAGTTTATACTAAGAGTCTCAATGGGGAAATTCAGTCATCATTTCTGTATACTCTTTAAAATCTCATGATTGAGAACACAATTTTCTATTTAAAAATAATTTTCTTTACAATATTCTTTAATTTCTAAATAATTTCCTTTACCATATTTATTTCTACAGTTCATTCTTAAATTTTTGCCCCTCACAGAGCATTCAGCTATTTTATAAAAAATAAATTTGACAGATATTCTCAGCCTGAAAAACGAGTTAATAGAATTGCACAGATTAAAAACTTTCTTATTTTTTAACAGTAGATTTAGAATATTTGAGTTGTTATAGAACTGTTTAACATTACATATATATCTTTTATTTACCTGCATCTTAATGTGAGATCTTGGAAGCAGAAGCTATTGATTCTTAGAGGAGTGTGCCCTTGCAGGGTGGCCAAGCAGAAGAATCAAGAAGTATAAACTATAGTAGCAGATTAATCACATTGCCCTCTTGATCCTTGGCAAACAGTAACCAACTATAAACACATTCAGAAGTGTAGGCAGCTTTCCCATAGGCTCCAGAGGCCCTCTCTGAAATAGGTGTGTTTCAACATTAGAAAGAATTACCTTAGGTAAGGCAGCCAGGAGCCAATAGCAACAGTATTAAACATATACACATCTCAATATTTGACATTCCTTTGGAATTATTGCCTCTATCAGAAACTTCTGAAGATTTACAGATCTGTGCTCTGTGCCAGTGGAGCTGGCTATTAAGAGCCAATTTTCAGGAATTTTGCTAGCCCATTGTTAAACACTATCAATATTATAAATTAAAATTTTTAACTTACTGAAAACAAAGATAATAAATACTCAATATGCATCATTTCTTAATTATTTTTCTGCACTGATACTGTGTAATGGAGTACTTACTGCTCGGACATTAATTCCCAACTCCAGACCTAGTCACGTCATTTTAGTAGCTTGCAATTGGCCATGGTAGGAATATTCACACGATGGAAATCAACTTGTACTTATAAATAAGAGATTGATTTATTGTTTTGTTGCTTGTCTACTTGACATGGAGTTGACATGTTGGAGGAAATATTAATAACAGGTCAAAGTTAAAAGCATGTTGTGTTTACAGCTATTACATTGTGAATTCCACAGACTGTTGAGGAAACATTGTTTCAGCATTTTAAATTATTTTGGTTCATTAGAACAATTTACTAGCCTTTTGTAGAATTAATTTCACCATAACCAGCTATGAAAAAATATTGTGTTAAGTTTAATTTTAAAACATGAAGTTGATTCGAATGATTTTCAGGACTGTACATAATAATATAGAATAAACAATGTTCCAATCCCTGCAATTACACAAATAGCTGAAAAGAAAACATTGCAATCAGTTGTCCTGAAAATGAAATAAGTTTCAGTCTATTGAAAATACTTTTGAGGATGAGCAGGATTTAACAGTAAATCACATAGCAGATTTGGCAATAAATTTATTGGGAAAATGTTAGTGGATTGGTATACAACTCCATTTGTCAAATCATGGTCAAATTCCAGCCATAGGTTGGCTATGGATAGAAAAGTTTGGCAAAAATCAATAAAAGCATTCTGTGAGACTCAATTGGCTATGCGAAATTGATAATAAAAAGTATCGTATATTTTGTTATTATTTATAGATTGTGTGCTACACATACTTTATATCAGTAAAATTTATAATGATCTCGTGTGTATATATATGTACATGTAAAGTTTTTTTTTCCTTCATAGAGAACTTTGTTAAAAATTTACCAGCACACCACTAGCTGTAGCCTAAAGGGCAGGAGGGTGTCCTTTGAACTCAAAGATTGAGAGAGCTCTATCTGGGCTCAGGCCATGGTCTTGATGTTGACTGGAAAACCAAAGGTAGACTAATGGGATTTTAAACACATCTAGATAAAACTTCAAAAGTTTTTCTTCAGGACATTCAAATGCTCCTTTCTGTTCTTATCTTTCAGGTTCTGGAAGCAGCTATCACAGGCCCTTAATTTTCCCTCTTGTGCTCTGTTAATGTTCAAAGTCCCTGCTTCACAGTTCAGCCTTCTTTGAAGAGTCTCTAAGCTTTAAAATCATCATTATGCCCCATTTAAACTCCTGTCCATCAGATGTGGAAGACCTTTTATAACTAACTGTAGAAAGTAATTTGATTAAAACATAAACAATGCAAAATGCTAGCATTGTTTATGCTAGGTTTTAAAAATAAAATAATACATGTTTATTAAAATTTGTAAAATACAAATGAAAAGAAGAAAGAAAAATCACCTACTACCCAGAGAAAATCCTTATAAATGTTTTGGTGTTTCTTTCCAGGCTGTTTTGTACATCTAAAAATAGGATCATCCTATGTACACTTTTTTGTAACTTGCTTTTTAACCTAACATATTGAGTAAACATCTTTTTATTAACTGTTCTAATTCAACACCATTTTTGATGACCACAGAGTTTCAAGTGTAGTATGATCATTCTACACTTTAACCGATCATTGCCATATTATTCATTTGCAAATTTTTATTATTAAACGCAATGCTGAAATAATATCATCGTTAAAATTTTGCTTACATTCTGGACTGTTTTCTTAGACATATTCTTAAAACTAGACTAAGTGGGGTGAGGTTTTTGAAATTACTGATAGTTACTGTAAATTGCCTCACAGGATTTATATAGCCAGTTTATACTATCAATAGGATATGAGGGTATTTAGAGCTATAAATAGAGAGGTGTGTAATGATGTTCAATGACGTCATGAGCAATCTCTCCCTCTATAGATCTGGATTGTAGACTGAGTTGTAAATGTGGTTATCCCTGGGTGTTGAGTTTATGGGCTTTTTTTTCTTAAATTTTCCTTATGTGTATATTGTAATATTTTTTAGTGAACAGTTACAGTAGAGCCCCATTAATTAAAACAAATAAATAAGCATTGTCACATGAACAAAACCCTACCATTAACAAAATTAAAAGGCAAATGGCAACATCTTTAATAAAGGGCTTATATCTTACACATATAAAATATAAATCAGTAAAATGGAGAGGTGTTTTTGATGGAGATTCATCCTGTCCTTCATCTCCTCTTCACTTTGCTCTCTCACTCCTTTACTTATAAACACACCCAGACACACAGACACACACACATGCACACACATCCTTGCCCAAACATACCCTCACAAACCTATATCCACACGCATTCATTCCTGACCACACCTACCTACCCAGTAATATGATGCCACACTTTTGAAAGGCTTATAAATATCTTTAAAAATAATGATTTAGTTTGGAATCATGAAACTGCACTTTGGTTTTACAGATAAAATTTTAAAAGTTTAAGTGATTTGACAAGGTCATGCTGCTAGCAATTTCTTAGAGTCCTAAAAAGAACCCAGGTCACCTGGGGCTCTATCCAGTGTCCTCATTTACACTTGTGGCTGTATACATATATCTATTTGAGATAATTACTTTTAATAATTATCTTTAATAAACTCTTTTCTCTATTTGAAATTGAGATGAAATGCAAAATTGAAGCAGGTGTCCTGTTCTTGCCTAAGTGATGGATTCCCCAATAACCATTACACCCCAGGTGTTGGTTGGTTTTCCAAAACTAGTAATCCCATCCCACTAGTGATTGGTTTAAGAATGAGCGTGACAATCAACAGAGTGAAAAGGCAACCCATGGATTGGGAGAGAATATTTGCAAACCCTATATTGGATAAAGGGTTAATATCCAGAATATATAAAGAACTATAACTCAATAACGACAACAAAAACAAATAACCCAGTTAAGATTAGGCTGAGGACTTGAATAGACATTTCTCCAAAGAAAATGTACAAATTTCTAATAAGCACATGAAAGATGCTCAATATCTTTGATCATCGGGGAAATGCAAATCAACACCACAGTGGGCTAATACCTCATGCCCATTAGGATGGCCATTATCAAACAAACAAACAAACAAAAAAAAACTTAAAATAACAAATGCTGGCCATGGTGTGGAGAAATTAGAACACTTGTACCACTGTTGCTGGGATCATAAAATGGTGTAGCCACTATGGAAAACAGTATGGAGATCTCTCAAAAAATTGAAAATACAACTACCATATAGTTTAGCAATGTCTCTTTTGGGTAAATTGAAAGGAATTGAAAATTCCTTTCAAAGGAATTGAAAACTGAATCTGGTAGAGAAATTTGTACACTCATGTTCATTGCATCATTATTTACAATAGCCAACGTTTCGAAGCAACCCAAATGTCCATCTACGGAAAAATGGATACAAAAAAATGTGACATATACATACAGTGGAATAATATGTAGCCTTAAAGAAGGAAAACTTCTCATATGCTATACTCAGATGAACCTCAAGGACATTATGCTAAGTGAAATAAACCAAGCACAAAAAATAAATAGCTGTGATTTCACTTATATGAGATATCTAAAGTAATCAAACTCCTGTTTTTTGTTTGTTTGTTTTTAAACAGTCTGTAATTGAGTTTCGTTTCAATTGAATCTGTGTCTTTACATGAGAGAATTCATAGGAGTATTATGCCCTGGCCAATGTTCTTGAGATTCTTTCCATAGTACTTTTAAATTTATTTTCACTTGGTTGTTTACTGTTTTATCTCCTTATTAAATTTTAAGTTTCATCATACTTCTTAATTTTCTGCACTTATAATTAGACATCTATTTTTCTTTTATTAGTAGAAAACACTATATCTAATATTTCTGTCACCAGAATGCTCAGTTTCCTCACTGCCCCTCCCCCAAAAGATAAGACCTTTGGAATAACTTTTCATCCCTGCTCTCCTCCTAGCCTCTTCTGACCTTTGAATGTTTTTACTTCTTTCCTATCTCAACCACCTGCTCCAAGGAATGGCTGAGCACATTAGACTGTTTCTGGCATTATGTCTCTTCTATTCCAATGTTTCCTGTTTTTACGTATTTTCCATATCCCCAGTTTATCATTATTAATTTAAATTTAAATACGGTTACATTGGAAATTTTATTGCTTACTGCTCTTTTCATCTCTTCTTCATAGGCCCTTATCTTGAGTGTTCAGTTCACATTCATTTGTTGTTGGAAATCTTTCCTTGAGTCTTTCCTTAAATTAGATCTATTTTCTGAATCCTTGCTTATCCTTGAGTCTATGGCCAACATGGCATAGTTGGAATACAGGTCTTTTCTCTGTGTGGATGCCAGTCTATCTTCTAATGTTGCAGAGGAGATGTTCGTTGCCAATCTCATTAATAGGCAACTTGTTTCTTCTGTCTGAATGCTTGTAAGGTTTCACTTTATTGTTTAAGTTTCGGTTTCTAGAATGTACTTTGGCTGTATATATACACATATATATGTATATATTTGTATGTGTGTATATATATATGTATGTATATGTATTTTAATCAGTCCTCTGTTACCAATTCTTTTAGGGACCAGAGACCCAAACCAAGGTCCTTCCGCCCAGTGCTGATTACGCTAATAGAACAAGACTGAGTTTGGTAAAGCAGAGCAGATACTTTATTCTTTAATCAAGGACTGGAGAAGAGTGAGCTCATGCTCTTGTGGCAACTCCTCCCCGACTGGGAACGAGCCTTTTGTATTTTTAGGCTGTGGCGTGGAGCAATTGAATTCTTTTAGGTGTGCACAGTTGTCCCTCTGTTGCACTTGGCCCGTTTGCGCACAGTCCTTTTTGTACATGATGTCCCATTGCTGTCTTGGTCTTTGCACTCGGCATCTTGGTCTTTTCTGTTGGGAATCCTTTTTCAGTTCCTGTAAACAAGCATAGCTTGTGACATATTTTAGGTATTGAGAAACATTAGGATCTTTTGGATGATAGCTGGTAACACTTCCTAGAACTTTTTGAGGTCTTTCTCTAGCTCTGGGAAAAATTCTATTATTTCTTTATTTATAACCCATTCCATTTGTTTGTTTCTTTTTTTTTTTTTATTCCTGGAACATCTGTTTGCATATTAGATTTTTTGGATTTATCCTCCAATTCTCTAATATTTTTCCCTCATGAATTGAATCTCCTTGGTGATTTTTTTCCTGTGTGATTTGAAAGGTTTCTTTTTGATTTTCTAGGCCACTGTTTGACGTCTTCTAGTCCCTGCACAGCTTTCAATAAGAATCCTAAGAGCACCAGAGTTTGCTTATCTGAGTAAAAGCCAGCTTCTGTACTCACTTTCTTCTCAAGTATAAGGGCTAAAGAATGATATCTTATGGAAAAAAAAAATTCTACAGATCACCAAGAATGGATAATAGTCATTAACCTTTATGCAGAAACAGCACAGTCTCAAACTTTAGAAAACAAAACTGATGGAGCTACAGGGAGAAATGGACTAATCCAGCCTACTGAGAGATTTTACACATCTTTCTCAGACATTAAAAGATCAATTATGCAGAAAATAAGAGCAGAGAAGACTAGAATGATATAATTAACAAGCAGTATCTAATACACATGGACTACTGTGTACCCAGCAAATGAAGTGCACATTCTTTTCAATATAGACTATCTTTTAAAATTGACCAGGCAATAGACCACAGAGGAAGTTGTCCACTAATGCCCCCTCCATACCCAAAACATACATACATACCTTGTTCATTGGTGTTTGTGTAATTTCACTGAATTTCACTGAAGCTTGAGTCAGTGCTATACTGACAGAATCCACGAGGTGTCAGGGTAGCATTATATTTATTTTGGAACCGGCCTTCCATTTTCATTCTTATTAATTTCTCCATTTGTAGTAAGCTGCAACTTGGACTTCTCAGAGGGAGCACCCCTGATGGCTGCTAGTTGCTGTGAGAGAGACTGCCAGGTTGGTGGTGGGAGTTCTGAAAAAAGCTGAGGGCTGGACCAGCAAAGTTGCTGCTGGCAATACTGACCAGAACTGGAAAAGTAGAAGGAATGCTTTTCTCCTTTTCTTTTACTTTTCATCTCTTTTTTGTGTCTCTAGTAACAATACAATAGGAAGTCAGTGGGCAAGAAAGTCTGGGAAATAGAGTCTGAATAGTCTCTCTACTCAGCACAGAGCAGAATAGAAAAGAGTGGGTTTGGAGTGGAGAAACAGTAAATAAATAAGCAATGAATAAATCAGGCAAAACGATCATTAAGTAGAAGGGGATGGTAGCTGGAATTAAAACATTTTTGGTTCTGTATTATTCAGAAGAGTAAAGATATTGGTTATCATTAAACTTTTTCAAAGTTAAATATGCATGTTGTAATCTCTAGAGTACTTACCGTAAGAAAACAAATAGGCTATAACTTTCAAAGCAGGAAAAGAAATAAATGGAATGAGGAGAAATGGTCCACCAATCCAGGAGAAGGCAAAAAAGAACAAATAGGATTATTATAAAGGAACATAAAAAGAACGACATAGGACATTTACGAATATATCAGTTATCACAATCAATTTAAATGGACCGAACTCTCCAGTTAAAATTGATTAGCTTTAAAAAGTATACATATTATGCTCTTATAATATATACATCTCAAATATAGAGATCCAGAAAAGTTTTTAAAAAAAGAGAGATGGGAGAGGGAATAAAAGGCAAGTACTAACAAAAAGTAGGCCAATGTAGCGATTTGCTATCAGACAAAATAGACTTTCAGCAAGAAACATTACTGCACATTAAGGATAGTTTTGATAAAGGGCTTATTTACCCAGAATATATAATAATTCCAAGTGTGTATACTCATCAGCGTAGTTTCAAGTTATATAAAATAAAAACCAATAGAACTACAAAAGAAAAGAAACAAATCTGCAATCACGGTTGAAAAATTTAACACACTTCTCTCAGTATTTGATGTATCAGGTGGACAAAAATATGATTAAGGATTAAAAGAACAAAGTTAACAAGCTTAATTTAATGGAAATATATAGAACATTGCTGTTAACTACAGGAAAATGTACCTTCTTTTTAAGGACACATTGAACTTATGTAATTGAAAATGTATCAGTTCGTAAAGCAAGTTTCAACAAATTTCAAAGAGCTGGTATCATGGAGACCACATTCTCTGATCAATGTAATTGAACTGGAAGTCGCTAACAAAAAAGATAACTAACGTATGCTTGGAAGTTAAAAGCGGTTAAAATCAACTTTTTGATCAAGGGAGAGATTATAGGAGAGATTAGAAAACACTTAACACTGGAAAACTAAAACATTACATCTGAAAACTCGTAGGATGCAGCTAACGCATTAAAATGTTGAATCAATAATCAAATGTTATCCCACACATAAAAGAAAGACTCAGTTAGTTTTACTAGCAAATTCTACAAACGTATGAGAAACAAAATTCCAATCTCACAACCACTTATAGCAAATAAAAAGGAAACATCTCCTATCTCATTTGATGAGGCTGGTTTTGAAAACAAAACCAGAGAAAAATAACATGAGAGAAGAGCTTTAGACCAATTTCATGCACAGTATCAATGCAATAATCCTAAATATTACCAAATCAAATCTGGCAAAGTATAGCTGAAATAATACAATTTGACCAAGTTGGAGTATTCCAAGTGTGCAGTTTTATTAATGTAAGTCACTCACAGTCAATGTAATTTAATTAACATATGATACAAGCTCTAAAACTAGACATAGATGCTATCTTCTTTAACCTATACATGGCATCTAAAAAAGTGAAATACAAACAATAGATTAAAAGATGTATTTATTTTATATACTTTAGAAAACGTTTCTGTCTAAAAGAACCACAAAACAATTTCAGCCATCACCACTTTTATTTAACATTTCATAAAAGTGTTTGCCAGTGCAATAAGACCAGAAAGAGAAATATACACATAAGAATTAGATAGATTCACAGTTTATGTGATTGTTTATGTATAAATTCTAAAGAATTTAAAGATATTAATACAGCTGAGCATGTTCCCAGGTGTGAGCTCAACGTAATACATTGGATGCATATACCAATCTATATACATGTATAGACTGTATACATTTATATTGGCATCAAACAGAAAATTAAAAAATAAAAATTATTCCATGTCCAATAAAAACAATAATAACAAAATAATATGCTTAGAAATAAATTTAACAAATGAAGTGTAGGATCATTTTGTACAAAATTATAAAACAGAAAAAGATGTTAAAGCAAGACCTAGTAAAAAGGATCATACCGTGTTCAAGAATAGGAAGATTCAAAATAATAAAGTCAATTTTTCCAAAAATTAATATGTAGATTCAATCTCATTCCAGGTGCACATTTTTAAGATGTATACTAGAGGTAAATACATTTTTTAATGTGTGATATATTTTATCTTACAATCTAATATTGCAAATGAGAGCAAAATAGGATTATCTGACAAATTCTATCAGTGTGATTAAGAGCCTAAAAACATATTTAATATCTAGCTGAATAGTAACTCTAATCTGGCATTGCGGTTCTCAGAAGATGAGCGCATATTGCATGGGGAGACAAACAAAAATTCCTCCAATTTTATGGATCAGAGTTCCACAGCAGACAAACATCTGCAACAGGCAGAAGTATCTGATACCCTTTCAGTTCATTTCACATTTTTTGCCCCTGAAGTGATTTAAATAAATAACATCATGATATTTTGGTCTCAAATATGTCATATATGTCTAAACAATAAGAACACTTTTTTACATAAACGCTATACCACCGTTACATCTGACAAAATTAATATTAATTTCCTAATAATAATTATAATGCCCAGTCCATATTTGAATTAGCCCAATTATCCCTTTTGCATTGCATTTCCCCTTCATTTTCTTCACTCTTTAGATCATAAAAGCTTATGCTGCTCTTATGTCCTCTTTCCAGGGATATCATAAAAGGCTTTTCCTTGCCCCTACAGTTAATTTGTTGTATAATTGCTTAATTTTACTTCACCTTAATCAGCCAAGTTCAACCAACCTGATTTTACCTTGAAGAGGGAAATGATCACTACTCATAAAAGTCATGAAGGGGAATGTCTTAAGCATTTGCATTTTCATTTTTGGCCTATATAAGATACTCAGAAAAAGTTAAATTTAAATTATTAATGCTAATGTAAGCTGTACAATTGTTAGTTGTAAACCAGGTGGTTATAAGTTGATCATTTCTTATATTTCTTTATATTCCCTATAGTATGTTGTCCAAATACTTGTTAATTGATTGATACTTCCTAAATACAAATTGGCAGTAGAAAGAAAAGAAACATTTATCCTGCCTTCTCTGTACTACAAAGTAACTAAATAGACCTAGTTGATGATGGAAAGTTCTTAACCACAGGAAAAAAATCTATCTTCTAAATATAAGGCTGACCAACTAGAGTTTTATATGTGTGTGCATTTTGGGTTTCCTCCTCCTCCCCGCCCCGCTCTTTTCCCTCCTCCTCCACCTTTACCTCCTCTTCCTTCTCCTTCCCTTTCTCTCCTCTTCCT
>NW_024347791.1:18389383-18453533 GCF_902729225.1 Pteropus medius | reverse complement strand
ATCCTCTTTGCCCTTCTCCTTCTCCTCCTCCCCTTCCTCCTCCTCCTCCTCCTCTTTTTTGAGTGATAGAATGAACTGAATTCCAATTAAGTGACTATTTGTTTCATTATTCTCATATTTTGCCAATGGGATTCTTCCCTTATATTTGCTCTTGTTTGTTTATATTTACTTCTGACATGTCCTATTAGTCTTTGATTGTCTCCTTGCTTTCTGGCATAACTTGTCACAAACCCATTTCATGTATTTTTCCTCAAATCTGGAATTGGAATTCTGCCATAAAGTTCTGGTTCCTTTTAATGGGAAATACTTCTTAGAGAATGAAATGTGGGCAGGAGGAGTGCTCTTGTTTTTCAGTGGTCACTGTCCTTCAGACCTTTGCGTTTATAGACCTAAGGAATACATATTTTGAAAAGAAAAACAAAATCATGACATAATATTGATATTCAATATCAATATTCAACTCAAATTTAACATCGTAGAATTTTTATTTAACTTCTTTAACTTTAATCTCTTTTCTCATACACTAATATTAGCTCTTAACAATATTGACACCTTTTGATTTATCTTCATATGTAAATGTATACATATATCTGTATATGTGCAAACTAGTTTCAAATTAATACAATATTACTAATAGATATTGAATTAAGTTTAAGATTTATTTGAAGCTCTATAATTAGAACTCATTCCATTTAAAATATACACTCAAAATAGTCAAAAAATCACTTGAAATAAATCTATTCTTTGTGTTATAGCATTAATTTGATATTGATAGATTTAATTGTTTCCATTTGTTTTAAGTTTAGGAGCAAAGTGTGGTTTCTCTAATGCTGCTTCAGCATCACTTAAGAAATTGTGAAAAATGCTAATTCTTGGGCCCTATCTCAGAAACTTTAGGAGCCGGGCTCTGAAGATGATTTTTATGTACACTAAAGTTTGAGAACCAATGATATAGTGATAACTATTTTCATTAGTTTTTCTTTTTGTAAATATAACAAACTTGTGTATACGTTAATTATCTCTTTTCTTATCTAAATGTTACTACACTATGTGTACTGTTCTATATTTTGCCTTTAGAAAAATATATTTTGCATATGAGTAATTTTTTACCAGAATAGAGGTACATTCCTAGAAATGAGATTGCTAGATAGATTGCTAGTAATTTTTTTAAAAAGATATTATCAAATTCCTTTGCCTAGGAGCTATACCATTTTGTATTCTGATCAGCTGTTTCCTAAAACCTTGCCAATAGAATATATTGTCAGACTTTTGGGTGTTTGCCAATTTGATATATGAGAAATTGTAGCTCATTCATTTGCATTACCCTGAGTAAGAGTGAGTTTGAGCATCTTTTCATATGATTAGGTGCCATTTTCATTTTTTTTTTTTTTTTTTTTTTTTTGGTGAATGTCTGCTCATATATTTTGCCACTTTTCTGACTGTTACTCTGTTTCTTCTCAATCTGTAAGAACTCTTAATATATTAAGAATATTGGCCATTTAAATGCAAATATATTTTCTCAGTTTATCATTTGTCTTTTAACTTTGCTTATATTGTTTTTGTGTCATGCCAATATTTAAGGAAAAGTAACAATTAGATTTATCAATATTTTATCTCATAGCTTCTAGATTTTGAAATAGTGAGGTTTTCATCAGCTCAGGTTATAAGGCAATTTTCCCATGTTTTCTTTTAGTATGTTTTTAGTTTTTACATTTAAACTTTGATTTATTTGGAATTTATCCTAGTATGAAGTACTGACCTGATTTTATTTGACTTTTTCCAAGTATAAGTCTAGTTGTTCTATTGTATTTCACCTAATTCTTTAGTAATTTGAAACACTTGAGTTTATTTACCCATTTTCTTTTCTGTTGTATTTGTCTATATCACACTGTTTTAATTATATTGGTTTAAAAATATATCTTAATATCTGATGATAATTAGGAATACTTTTCATTTTTATTCTAATTATTATTTTTATGCTAATGCACTTAGTCCTTTCTTTCTTCAGACACTACCTGTTTGTTGCTTATGAGAATCAGTACTTAAAATAGCTAGTTACAGCTTCCTCACCTCTTCCTTTCCCCCACCATTCAATTTTATTGTCTTAATTTTAATCTTTAATATTAAAAAAAAACAAAATGTATGTTGTTTCGAGTACAATTAATCTAGTGTTATTTGGTTTATCAGCTTCAAGTGATATTTTTATCCATTACCCATATTTATATTTGTTATTAGCTCTTGTTCTACAGTTGAATATATTCAGTGCTTACCTCTCAGCCTTATGCTAAAGCTTCTGCAATCCTCTTCTGCTGGATTGTTCTCTAATACCTTCTTCCAGAAGATCTTATAGGAACAACATTTCCTGAGCTCTAGTATGTTGCAACTCTTTGTGACCTTTATATTTGAAGAGAAATTTGAGTAGATATAAATCCTTAGTTTATATTTTTTCTACTATAAAATGCTGCTGTTCAGAAAATTCATGCCAATCTGATTTTCATTTTTCCTGAATGCCTAAAGAATTTTTTCTTTGTTTTTAAAGTTCATTGATTTTACTAAGATATGTCCAGTGTTGACCATTTTGTGTCATTTCTCCTTTGTATATTGATCTAAGAGTTTTTCAATTTAAGAAACTTTTCTTGAATTACAGTTTTAAATGTTTCATTTGTTCCATTTCCTAGATGCTATCTTATGGGTCTCCAATTACATGTATATTAGATCTTCTTTTTCTGGTAGCTATTCCTATTACTTTCTCCTAAATCTTTATATATATATATCTTTATCTTGAGTTTCTTCAGTTTTCTCTTTCCATTTCCTTACAATGCATTCATGGCATCAATTTGTGTGTTCCTTTGAATTTAGTTCTTATTTATCACTCTTTGCTCTTTTTTTCCCCAATTCATTCATGACATTTGAAAATTCTCATTGTCTATCTTTCCAAAATTTTTACTGCACAACTCTTGGGTATAAAGAATTCTACAATTCTTTAATTCTTTAAACCAGAATAAGTTTTTGTGGGGCTACCACCCATCCAGCCAATAGCAGATTCCGTTTAATTAACTCTTTGTGGCTTATTCTCCTCACCCTTCTATCAAAGCAGAATCCAGGAATTATTTGGGGTTGGAAGATGGAGGAGGGGTTTGGTCCTGTGCCCACAGTGGTTGACATCTTCTGGATCCTATGGCCATATGATACTGCTTCTGAGTGCTGGCTCAACTGAGGCACTTTGCTTCAGGTGGTCTTGGAGATGTTTCTTAGAGCACTTCACTACATCGAAGAATCTTACTACAACCTTTGTATCTTACTAAAACTCAGTAAGGCATCTCTCAGCATTTGGGATGCTTCATTCCACGACCCTCATTCCTTTGTCTGCTTCAGTCTCCAGGTGGAGGAGAGGTTAGATCCACACCTGTCTCTCCGATTTAACCATTTTCAGCTTTTGGTACCCAAGCTTCTTCCCTTTACTATCTCCTCACCACATTTAGCCTCTTTCTAAGACTTCATAATTTTCAGTGAAATAGAAATACATTTTTTCTTTTGTGTATGGGTTTTTAAGGGTATTTATATCATTAGACCTTTAGAAACATATGTTATCTTCTCATTTATGGGTAGAGGACTGGAGCTTGGGAAAGTAGATGTTAACTCTGGTTAGCACTTTCCTAATGCACTCTGTTACATGCATTTTCACAAATGGATGGTTACCTTATCTTAATATACAGTAATTAGTGAAACTGTTTAACTCTTGAAGGGTAAATTTGGGTGAAAGACACAATGAATGCTATGACCATTTAGATATATTATTAATAAAATTAATTTATTTTGCAACGTTTCTGCCACTGATACTTTTTCAGTTATTTCTGCCGAGAAGCAGACACCAGATAGCATAGGAGATATATTGGAGGGAATGACTTAAAGGATAAAGGAGGAGGAAGCCATTGTACTGCAATGCAGGTCTCACAGTTGGGAAAGTTGAAATTGAGGGGAAGACCGGGTAAGAGGAATTCAAACTGTAGTGCAGTTGTGAAAAACTCTTAGCTGGGTCAATGAGAAATACCCATGCAGCAGTTGCCTGATAGAAGAACCTTGCACGATGCAGCGGTGGCTTGGTTGTAGTACCTCTGTCATGCACAGTCCTTGGCCTGGAGCAGCCCAGGGACAGGGCTAGGATTAGGTGAATGAGGTGGTGTTTTCCAAGGGTGGCAGCTGAAGGCTGTCAATCAGCTATGTTCCGTTGCACAAGGTTCTCTTAAAGGGACATCTGAGTAGGTCATCGCCATGGCTGCCACTGAAGCCTATTTTATATATTTATCTAGTTAAAAAAACATTTTTACTGTAAATTTATTTTTTATTAAAGCAGTTTGACGAAGTCTTTTTTTTTATGTAGGGGAAAATTCCAACAGGGATTAAATAATGGACAACTTTTTACTGTTGGGTATTCCTAAAATATCTACTAAGAATTTAAATATTATTTTAATTAAAGACTGTGAAAAGAGGTAAAACTATTCATAATTATTTAATATTCTAGTAGTCACAGATGATCTAAATACACCATTAGATAATGCTGTTCCTTTAGTCTTATTTGTCTTTTTCTTTTTTTTTTTTTTTTAAGGTAGAGTGCTTTACCACTTATCACTGACAGAAAAGTCCAAAATCGCTAACTGGATATACTGTTCCAGATCAGTCTGTCCTCTTTTGATTTTGATCTACCACCAATTTATTTTCAACTGACTCCCCTCCTCCAAACAGACCAGAGAACTCTTAGCCTGGGAATTAGGTCATCTGTGGTCTAATTCTGCTTTGCTGCAATATGGCTGTGTGACTTTGCGGAAATTTCTTTACTCTCTTGGGCTTCAGTTTCCACATCTGTTAAATGAGTTTAGTAGATTAGATAATCTCTAGGCTTCACATAGTCTATGAAATGTTATAGTTGAAGTTAGAGTTATGGATAAAATGTTTCCATATTTGTTATTAAAAACTAAAATAAAGACATGAAAGCTCTATTTAGGAAATGAGTGGACAGCACGTATATTGGAAAATGCAATTAATATTTAAAACAGTCTTCCAGGCTGGAAGGAGAGGTTACTTTCTGCAAGGTAAATTTAATAAGGATATGGTGGGTTATTTGTTTTTTAAAAAATGAACCTTTTATTTTAGAACAGTTTCAGACTTTCAGAATTATTATGAAGATAGTACAGAGTACTTATTTGTTTTTGCTTTATACTTAAGTTTAAAAATATTTGTGGCAATTAGTGTTGCGTGGGTGGTAGTGGGTAGCAATGGGGCTCATGGGGCAGATTGTGGAGTGACTGGACTTAACATTTTATGTGAAAAGAACTTAGGCATATTATGGTATGCAATCTGATATTAGGTGACTATCAAAAATAAAAACTAATAAAAGGTTAACTATACTAATAGAGATGCATGATCCAGAAAAAGGGAAGCAACAATCACATCGTACTCTAATCTGGCTGTACCTCGTCTGGAGTTCCGTTTTTGGTTCAGGGAACTATGTTTTAAAAGGAACGTCGAAATGTTTATAGGAGATCCAAGGAAGAAGGAGCAGGGCGATGACAGATTTGGAAATTATTATATAAGAGGAAAGAGTGAATGAGCTGGAGAGGTTTAGCTGGAGACAGACTTAGCAGGGATATACCACCAATTACTTTTTAAATTAAATTTATTTTAAAAATTAGCTACAGTATTGATGTAATTAAAAAATCAAAATGATATAAAAGATATACAGTGCTTCCAATCCTGTTTCTACTCCTCTGTTCCCCATCCTATTTAGATATGATTTTTATTAGTTTCTTTTGCATCTGTCTAGTGTTTCTTCAAGCAATTGTAAGCAAATACACATATACAAAAGGAATCAAACTATACATGTTATTTTGCACCCTGATTTTTTGTTAATAATAAATTTGGAGATTTTTTTCATATATGTATAAAGAAGGTGCCCCGTTTATTTTAAATAGCTGCATAGAATTCTATTCTGTGAAAGCATCACAAGTAACCAGTCCCAAAGACAGATGCTTGAGTTCTTACCCACGTTCTGTTTTTACGATGCTGTCATAAGAAACAAGAAAAATGAATAGCAATGACTATTTTTCATTTCGAATGCTTGCAGGAATATCTATAGGATACATTCTCAGGAGTGTGCCCCTGGGTCAAAATTTAACTACGCATTATTAATTTAGAAAGATGTTGTCTAATTGTTCTCCATAGGGGTGCTCCCAGTTTTCATATCCAGGAGCAATATATGAAAACGCAGGTTTCCACAACCTTACCCACAGAGTATATGCTCGAACTCTTGGCTTTTGCCCATCTGTTAGGTGAGAAATGGCATCTCAGTGCAGTTTCAATTTTCATGCATCTCTCCATGAATGAAGTAGGATATCTTTCATATGTTTAAGAGTCTTCCCCCGGCAACTGTGAACTCTCTGTTCATACCCTCCCCACAGTTTTCTTTTGGATTGTATAGCCGTTGTCAGTACTGCACACACAACCTGTTGACATTCACCTCTACAAGCCAAAAGCTGCTTGTGTGGATACCTGTAACACTTTGCCTGCAGGCTTCTTTTTCTGGGCATGGTGGAATATGCCGCCAGCATGTTGGAAAAGTCAGAAGACCATGTACGCTAATACCCTAGAAGCTTCTCTCATCCGATAACAAACAGGGATTTGGTGCCTAAAACTCCCGTCCTTCTTTCTCCTTGATGGGATAACTCTTAGATGTATTTGGCACTGTCTCTCAGAGTTTCTCAGTGGAGTAGAACCCACAGTGAAATGTTGCAGAATACTCGGACAGAGAGATGAGGTACTGAGGCAATAAGCAGGAAGTAGCATTTATTGGTGCCGGCTTGGGCTCAGCGAATTCACATCCAAAGTTGATTCCCGATCGCAGCTGGGCTTTCCCTTTTATACACATCTTATACTTCCTCATGTTATTTAATGGTTGGCGGGCTGTGAGGGGAGTGACCGACCAGGGTCAGTGGTCTGTGCCATGTCAGCTGTGACACTGAAAAGTTCCTTATGAACAACCTTCAACCGTTATAGGAAATGATTAGCTTGGCCTCCACTACTACAAGAACTGGCTTGAAAACCCATATTTTATTCCTTCCTTGCTCTGTTTACTTTCCTACTCTATTCTCCATACTTAATGATTTCATTTCATATAAACTATTTGCTTTAGAATCTTTGCCTCAGGGTTGGCTTCTAGAGGAACCCAAGCCAAGCCAGGTTGTTAGGCCCTATCTGGAGTGCTACTCAAAGTGCGCTATGTAGATGGTGCTGGTTTGTGTCCTGTTTGATAAATTTAGAAATTAAGCTTAAAAGTTTGGAAACTTTTATAGCAATTTGATGGTGCCACAATATTTAAGTATGTGGTTTTGTGTATTATACACACTTACACACATACACACAGTGGTCTATGGTGAACTGGAAAAAAGCAAAACCAAAAAAACTGAAGTTTATCTTGGATAGTTGAAGAGACACTACTTTAAATGATGGCAATAACAACGGGTGAAGTACTCGGAAAATTTTGGTTAGATAGGAGAGAATTTTCTAATTGCCCAGAATGCCTAAAAATGGAAGAGATTTACTGTTGGCGTTAGTCAGTACTCTTATGAGAAAAGTTCAGCCCGTTTGGCTGGCTAGCTGTTGAGACTGTAAATAAATCCCTGCGTTTGGTGGCGGGTCTCTTCCATTTTCTCAGATTTTACTACTCTGCCTTAATGAAATTTGAACAGTAACTGTCGTTCTTCTTTTTAAAAAATTTTTAAGTAATTTTTCTTCTTTCCTCAAGTATTCTATTTTATTTGCTTTCTTTAGCTGTTTCTTTTTCTTCTCTTTCTATAAAAGAAAGATTAGTAAAAAATGAAACTACAGTTGACTATTGAAGAGCATGGGGGCTAGGGTGCCATTCCCCATGCAGTTGAAAATCATGTGTGACTTCTTGACTCCCCAAACCTTAACTACTAATAGCATACTGTTTACGTGAAGTCTTACTGATAACATACACAGAAGATTAATTAATATATATTTTGTATATTTATCATATTCTGTATTAAAATAGAGAAAATAAAATGTTATTGAGAAAGTTATAAGAAAGAGAAAATACATTTACAGTAGTTATTGAAAAAATCCACATACAAGTCGACCTGTGCAATTCAAACCCATGTTGTTCAAGTATTAACTGTAATATACTCATGTTCCTTAAAAATCTGTTGACTCTCTAAAAATCATAGGGGAAAGTTTAATTCCAGTTGATCCTGTTCTGATAAATGTTGATATACTATGATTTCCATTCTGTATCAAGCATAAAAAAATGAGGGTTTTTTTGGACTTTACAAAATGGATTCCATGAGAGCCATGACAGTAATGAGTAATGTCAACATGCACATAATGGGAACACCCTGAGAGTGTAACTGGAACACCCAAAACCACAGAAATATCAGCTATGACTATCCTGGATGAGCTTTATCTGCAGGAGCCAATAAGCATGAGAATCCCATCCTGAAAGGTCCATATAAACTGAACTCTTTAGATAGACAATGCTCGAGCCTGACCCGATAGCATCATGACCAGGTGAGCAAAGAGCTGAAAACTCTGACCTTCTGAAGTCATAGCCACTGGCTTAGGACCCATGCACAGGTCTCAGTGCTGCCTGTTAAGACCTCACTTGGGAGACACTAAGGACTTTCATCCCTTCGCTCTGTCATGTAAGACTGTACTTCTCCTGTGTGTTGTGTGTTAACCTCTGTGGGAACCTGATTGGTTTATCTGAGAAGGTTCCATTCAGTAAACCTGGCATTGTGGAAAGACACCAATGCATTCAAGAGTGTTACTTCCTTAGTGCTCTTCTTGCTTGCAACACATTCACGCAGCCCTTTGTATTTACAAGTTGAGAGACTGGCAACTATAGGTAATGGAACCGAATCATTTTTTTTTTTTAACAGTAAGTTTCTCAGCTAATATTAAAATGCTAAATGAAAAGTGTTACGAGGTTTCCTGGGTGAGTCACTGGATCTGAAGAAGAAATGTTTACTCAGTATCCAAAGCACTAAGGTGAAACCAGAGAGAATGAAAACATTTGTGTTTCAGCTCCTGGAGAGGATCTGTGCTCTCATTGCTACTCATTGGCCTACCTCCACCTGAATGAACAAAGCTCTTTTTGATGCTTAAGAAAGCTTGTGGCCAGACGGGAGCAGGACGATTAAAATGTCAGTTACAAAAGAGTTGAACTTTATGCAAAAACTATAGCTCTCACGTCACTACAACCTTATACGGGGTATTAAAATCAACAATAGGCAGATGTAGAGTGTTAAGGATGGTGCAATCGGGAATATTCAAAGTGGTAATGAGCTTCCTTAAAAAAAACTGTTTAAAAAAAGAGTTCCCAGTGGTTCAGTCTATCCAGCCTAATCTATGGATTCAAAGGGACATTTTGGAGGACAGCACGAGTGTCCTCCATTATATTGTGGTATTGAAAGGAAATGGCCCTGGACTCAGACTGTCTCATTTCAAATCCTAGCTCTTCCTTTTACAAGCAAAGGCACTCAGTGTTTTCAAGGCTCAGTTTCTTCTGCAAATTGGGAATAATAAGAGTATGTACTGACAAAGAAAAATTCTGAAATGCCCTAAATTAAATTTCAGTATGCTGGAGGGTGGAACAATGAGACAAGAGAGGGTAATCAGTTAACAATTGCAGGACAAAACCAACAAAAGACAGCTTTCATTCCTGGATGTGTGTTGAAACTTTGAATTAACTTCCAGGTAGCTGATTCCATGATTATCCAAGGAGAATAGCCAAGTAGTCGACCACCAGGTGCTTACGCCTGAACTTTCCAGACTGTTACCCACAACCAAGCTAATGAAGCAAATATTTCTACCTTACGGACTCAGCACCTATCCCAGATCATGCCCCACTTCACCTTCTCCCACCCCCTTACGCTATAGCCAATGTAAATTCTTTCAAAACGACTTAAATTTTTCTTCCCCAGACTCGATGTATATAAGCGCCTTTCAACTCCAGGATGGCAGATATGTTGTCTTCTCTACCCATTCCTGCTGCCGGTAGTTTAGGCTGCGTGCCCCAGGACCTGGTCCTTTTTCTGGATAGCTCAATAAATCTTTTCTTTTAGAAAAGCTTTCGGCTATGAAAGTTTTTTATTTAACAGTACTTTAGAGAATTGTTATGAGGATTAAGTAATGTATATCAAGTTTTTATCTCAGACTTTGCTGATAGTATTATACAATAAACATTATTAAAAGCTTTCCAGGATTCCCTTGTAGCTGAAAACATGCTGAACTGGAAGCTTTTGTCTTGGTTGGACTAGGGTGCGGTGCACTGTCCTGCTCATCCACATTCCCTTTTTCTCTGACCCCCATTCCTTTCTCTTTCACCTTTGATCCTTCTCCCTCGTTTGGGTCTTTTTCTTCTTTCCTCTTATATAAGAGTTTAGGGCTTTGCCTTAAGCTTCAGGAAAGGTAATACATAGAAGAGTGACTTATTCTCTTTCCTAAATTCTATTGAACACTTCTTTAAAAGAGTAGAGGATTTTTCTACATTGTAATCCTAAATCATTGTAGGAAATTGGAGTTGGATCATATGAGGGTATTTTTGGTGTGTGTGTGTGTGTGTGTGTGTGTGTGTTAGACAGACAGGTGGTGGTGTGGAAGATGGTTGTGGTGATGGAGAATGAAAATTGCGAGCGGTGTGTGCAGCACCTTGACTGCCATTCTACCTTGATTTGGAGAGGGGGTCCAGCATCTTTTGAGATCCCAAACATAAAATTCATTATGTACATTCATCATTATCTTGGCTCTTCTGTGATCCCTGAACAATAAATACATGAAGAACTGTTTAATGCAATTTCGAATTGAAGTAGATTTTGAGTAGGGGATTTTCTATTTGCTTCTAGCTGACTATAGATTGACAGCTCTCTATCAGTTTTTATTTTGCTTTTGAAAGAATGATAACACCCTTTGGGGCTGCAGCTGTCCACTTGTAATGTCAGGTCCCACAGGCTGAAATCCAACCTGAAATCTGTCCACTTGTCAAGTCATTAGCCCTGTCTAGGTGGCATCCACCTGGAGGAAAGGAAGTCCAATGTAAGGTAGTATGCTCGGACCCATCAGTTTGACCAACTGATGTGCTCCCCTCTCTGAGGGTAAAACTGAAACATGCAGGATATTGGAATGCATCTCCTCACTGAACTCAAGCATATAGTGCATGAAGCTTCAAATCCATTAATGTGCTTTAAAACCCATGTACTACCTCTCCTTTTTCTTTACCCTGCGGAGAGGTATTTTTAGTTCCAGATGCTAAAACTACTGTGATTCACAATCTTTTCATCGCTTTCCTTGCAATGCAGATGAGTCAAAACCAGAATGAAATAAAACTAGAAAATATTTTTTAAATAACGTTTAATGAGTACACATTTACAAAAGCAGTCGTCTTTAAACATATAAAAATAAAAGGTCTATGAGCTTAGTAAAAATTTTCCTAGAATACAGGAAACACACCAGCAGTGAAGACATTTAGTCTAATTTTTTTTTTATGTAAAACAGTTTGAATCTGTTAAAAGGAATACAGTTCACTCAATGTGGCAATTTCCATCTGTTCCAAACTCATTCTTTCCACCTTAACTAAACTGTGGGATTTGGCTGTGTTAGGATGGTCAAATTAGTTTGACGATTTGGGAAGGTAGGGACTTCAGGAGAGAAGAAAGAAAATTGCCTTCTCTGGTCAAGCTGGTGGGGTTTGGAGCCTTTCCGGTTGAGGCCAATGGTCAGGTCTGGCAATGTAGTGTTATGTCAAACCACCGGGGGCGCTCTTTAGCTCTGGCTTCATAGCTTCTACTTTAAGTACAGAGATAGAGTATTTTTACTGCATTATAAAAGTAGAGTCCATTTTACTCCAGGAAAGCTTTTGTTACTAGGTGTGGTATTTCCTATTTTTAGTGATGAACTGTGAACCAGTAAAAACATATTGCTGTTTTACTAAAAATGAGCATGGTTAGCCCAAAAGGCTTTCTTTAGATCAGCCTAATCTTATTGAACTTGTTTAGATAGTGCCTAATCTTTAATCAACCAATTCTCTAGCCAAAGGGCAGGCTCCAACCCTAAAACACTTGGCTGTTTTACATAAAATAGAGTGGATGAGTAGTGTCATTTTCCTGTCTTTCTCATCGATGCTTCAGGATCAGCATCACACAGCACAGCTCTGTTCAGGCTTCCAGCTTATTGTATCCTTGCTTGGATGGATCAAAGATACATTAATGGATCATATGTTCTGTGTATCTTCTCAGTGAATGCAAATTGAAATATGAAACAAAATCTATAAGGGTATGATGAAACCACACCCTCATCCAATGCCAGTGATATTGACAAGGTCACTTTAGAAATAATTTAGCAATATATATTAAATGCTATTAAAAGCTCTTTAGTTTTGTAATTCCAATTTTTGGCAAGTATACTGAGGAAATAATTGAAAATATGTAAAAAAGTTGTAAGTGCTAAGATATTCTTTGAAATGTTATTTGTTTTAGTAAAAAATGAATGTAACCAACATATTTAATGATGGCAGTGATTAATAAGTGCCCATTTGATGTAGTATTATGCAACTACTAATTAAATACATATACCATGTAAGTAAGAGAACAAAGCCGCTAACACATTACGTAAAAAAGGAAAGGTATAAAATTGAATATACAGTATGGATAGAACTATTTTCAAAAAGTTTTATAGAAAAATATCCTGGATTATGGGTGATATTTTAATATATTTTAATCACTTCATATGTCATATAGAATACGATAATAAAAGTAAAAAAGAGAAAAATAAATGATCTTAATAGAGCAGGTGGAAAAATGTCAAACCCAAAGCATTTTGGTTATTTTGGTATGTGGGAAGATCTTACATAAGGCTCCTTTTAGCAACATGTATGAGCCAGGAGGGCTAATCCTGCTGAAGGTCATCTTGGAAATGGAACTCTTAGTACAGAAAAACAGAGAATCATCTTGCATTCCAGCAAGAATCTGAGAAAGAACTAAGTGTCACGTAACAGCTACTGCTCACATCTCTCTGCCCTAAGACTTTCCATAATTCTCATCCGTGCATCAAACTTATACTTTTCATTATTCATTTAATTTCACTGCTTAAAATTATAATGAACTATGACAAATTATAGAAACTACCTTTTTATACAAGAAATTCATTTCATAAGTGATTAATATTGAAATATTTGGAATACATTATTTACAAAGCATACCACAATACCTAAAACAAAACAAAACCTTATCTAGTGCAACTTCACAAAACTTATTTAGCTTGCTATTTAAAATTCTGGCTTATTTGAACTTTTTGTGCAAGGGCTTTTATCAAACTTTCCTTGCTTATAGTTCTTTGAGAAAATCCAAGCGGGTATCCCTCAATTTTAACTCAATCTTTCCTACACCTATTCCTTGAAGAGGAGGAATCTTATGACAACTGTATAGATTTGCATATACTGTGATATTTTTGTTGTGTTGTAAAATAATTCTCACTGTACACATTCATATTGGTAAAAGCAAAATCAAAGAGCATATTTAACTACAGAATTCTCTAGGACAATATTTATAATCACCTTCACGTTGAAAAAAACAAAACAAAACAAATCTTTCCTTTTACTTCATTTGGCTCTCATCTTCAGAAACAGGTCATAAAGTCTTTATCAGTGGCCACCACCTTACTGTTTTCTCTTCCTTTCCACTCAGCCCTTGAACCAGAGAAGGAAGTTGCATATACTTCCCCTGGATTTTGTAAAACATTAGATTATGCTTGGGAGGCACAATGAGAAGCTTCTGAGTGTGAAGCCACAAACCTAATCTGGACCTCAGCCCCGCTGCCTCAGGGAAAAGAAGCAGGGACCTACACTAATTCATCACTAATCTGAGATAAAATGGTGTTCTCTTCCAATTTCTCAACTGTCTGACAACATTTTCTTCTCTGTTCACAAACTTCAGACCATTTTGAGAAAAGAATGCTTTCTTAACTGTGCCCATTCTTCTCTAAACATAGAATACAGAACTCTAGGTTGAGAAGTCAGGGGAATTGAAATTTGCTTTAAATATCTGTTTTTCTATTCAATGCCAATTTGAGACTTTTGAGTGTCTTTCCCAGCCCTGGCGGATCCTCGTGAGGGTCTTGTTGACACATGGCAGGATAAGGATGAACTTGAGCACTAGCACGGTACAAGGAATGATGAGTGCTATCACGTAGGCTGAAGGAAGACACCATCTGAGAATTGAAGGACTGAGGAATTTCTTTCCACCATATATCAGAGTATGGGCTGTGCAGAAGATCAAGGTCAAGTAACCCAGTTTGGACTATAAGCAAGAAAAAAAAATATGTACTTTGACGCTATTTACATTTTAAAGCAAAACACTCTTAGCTAATGAAGGATATTTATTAACAACTACAAATCTTTGAAACCTATCATATTTAGAACACTCTGCTAAGTACTGAAGAAAGCATTAACCCTCCTTCAGGATGATAAATATTTTACTTAAAAATGATTGTTCTTACAAATAACATGGTGGTTTCATCTTAACCTGGCAGAATGGGACAGTTTCCTAGGAGTAAACTCTTTAGTTAAGATAAGTGAGTTACCTTGCCTTCTTTCCAAATGTTAAAACACCTTTTCTGGAGGCCAGAGATGATTAAGACACAGTAGGTTCTCAAGAAGCACCACAGCAGTCTCTGTTACTGATTAAGAGCAGATGCTAGCTAATTTCTATCACGATAAAGAGCAATTACCGAACTTTACTTTTGTTTGCTTGGCCTAAATACTAAAGCTAAATGTTTATTTCTATCTTAATGCCTTGAATAACTGTTAACATGAGAAAATGTTGACTGCATTTTGTCCCTGGGACAAACTGCAAGACTTTTGAAATTCAAATAGTTCTATATTTTCAAATCTAATTTCAGTTACTAATTATACTGGTTCACAGTGAACATTCATCAGAGTCATCAGGAGAGTTTGTCAAAACAAATTCCTGGGTCACATGTCCAGAGCATCTGATGCATTGTGTCTTAGTGGGTCCAGGATATTTGTGTATCTGACAAAATCCCAGGTAATGCTGGTCTAGGTACCACAGTTTGAGGACCACTGGTCTATGAGAATAGTTACTAACCGTGTCTGGTAGTTTATCTGTGGGAAGAAACCGTTTTCCTTCTTACAGGCCAGCACTGAGTCTGTCTGGTATGATGACATTCTAGCATTTCTTGCTTCAAAGGTTTTAAACTTTAATATATGCCTTTACATATCAAAGTATCTATATTCTAAGGTTGATTTCAGAAGTAGAAATTTTGTCTTTGAGTTTTTCTTCACCTTATACCTAGTACACCTCCACATACAAAGTTTAATAGTTGTTGGTGCTTTTCACTCTATACCCATAGCTGTGGCTGTGGGAGTAGTCAGGAATCTTGGCAAGGGATGTCCTGCTAGGAAATCAAACCATTATGGAATCTGCCTTTTGGTACCAGAGTTTAGCGTTTTCTAATTTGAACTTGTTTCAATTGCTATTTTTATGAGATTGCTAGGGAAGTGATGGAGCAAAATGAAAATTTATGCATGGTATGAGAGAAGAATAAGAATATTTGTAAAGCCAGACTCATTTTGCAATAAAAGTAAATTAGATCTTGAAGTCCTCACCTGGACAAATCGGAACTCCCTCCAGTTGACCGCATTGCTAACTGATGGCAAGGAAGTGATCCCCAAGAGCACAAACAAGAAAAATCCAAGAATTCCTAAGGCCATGTATGAATCACTACGCCAGGCAGAAGAGGTACTAAATGGATTTTCTTTCTTGGATATTGCCTAAGAAAAATTATAAGCAATTTTAAAAATTACATTTTTTTACAAACGGCCCAAACTTTTAAGGGGACTGACAATATCTCTGCATGGTTTATTTATTTGCTCAAGGCAAATTATATGACATTTCTTAATAATCATTTGCAAATCACTGTAAAAATGCACTTAGAAATTATGTTTTTGGTAGAAAAACTAATTGGTTCTGCTGGGACTTCATTATTATACTTGACTCTAGGAGTCATAGAGGGAGTTTTAATCAACCCTATACATCCTAAAACAAAGTAAACTTTTACTTAAACCTTCTTTACCATATGGTTTCTTGTTCCCCAAGCAAAACTTGATGTTCTCAAATGATTACATCAAAATTCTGTTTTTTTGCTTTACATGCTGATTATTCACACACACAATGTCTGAGTTCTTTCAGGTTTATTATGTTGTAATATAGAATCAAGTCTGTCACACTACAGATTAAGAGTAAATGTGATTCTTACCCAAGAACTTCCCCTGTATTTGTTGGGGGAAGTAATGTAGAGAAAACCACAGAAGTACCATCAATGAGTTATTGACTAATAAACTTTGAGACTGAAGTAAGGTTGATCAAAACCAGTTATTTCCAAACTAGAACTTATATATAGCACTTCCTCTGGGACTGCTTTTAGACTCCCTGACTTGATTCTCTCTGAATTTTTGACTCTACAGAATATATTACCTGACATTTGCTCAGAATTATTTAGTTTTCTAAGCTAAATTGGTGACAATTTCCCTCAAGTCAAATGTTAATGGAGTTATAAGCACCCTTTTGTGAATTTGTCTACATTCCTGTAAACATATTGGACCAGCCCCCTTATAAGATAGTTGGTTCTGACTTCCAAAAGCAAGTAGCATGCATAAAAACAGAAGCTTGAAAACACACTGATTTACATTTATTGACTGTCCCCAAAGGAATATAAGTAGGTGTCATAAGTTTTCCTGAGCCACCAAATCTTTCAGTTTGTCATGATCCCAGGCAGTCTTAGCACTACAGATCTGAACCCAAGTGAACCTGGGAAGTTAACTTTCATTCTCAAGAGTTGTATGAGACCTCAACTGGATTCATTAAAAACAAAACAAAGAAACAGACATGAGGTGTCTAATTCTAGTTACTTTAAAATATAAAGATGCTTAGAAGAGTGATTTCCTATAATTGGGAATGGAATATGACATAGCAAGATTCCTCTTTGATTTAAGGAGTAGGAGAATACAAGTGAATAGAGATTTACCTGGGTAGTGGTTTGGTTTCCCAACCTCCATCGTACATAATAACGAATAGGAATCACAAGTGTGTAGAGGACGTGAAGGAAGGCAAATCCCAGTGCTACCAAGCCAAGCTGCTTTCTGCAGAGCATCCAGTGGTCAAGCCAGTCTGGGAATCGGCGGTATTTCGTACCTCGGTACAGCTGCAGAATGGCAGCAATAACACCAGGGAGGTAAACCAAAGCAAGCAGTGTAAGTGCTGCTATTGGAAAGACACGATTTGGAATGGAAATAGCCATGCGAAATGAGTTATCTTTGTTTTCATAAACATAAGGGTAGATTACTTCTCTTACAACACAGTAGAAAAAGAAGAAGACACACAGAACGGCAGACAAATAGAAGGGGAACTTCCACATTGGAAATAGTTGCAGTGGGTAGTTTTCAATTTCACTGGCTGCCTTGAGAGATCCTTGATCCAATGGCGTCAGTCCAAGAGTACGAACAATATCCATCACTCTTTGCTTGGCTTTGTTGTTATTTCCGCAGACAAACACCTGGGTTAAAGATAATTCATTTTGTATTTATTCTTTCTTTAGTAATTATTGTGAAAGTTTATATTAAGTACCACTCAGAACAAAGACATGTAGTAGCGAACTGCTTTTCAAACAAGGATATCGAATCAACGTATTTAACAAGATAATGTTTCAAACTTGCACAAGTGTACTGGATAACTAAGTACCAGGGTTTCAAGTTGAGACTGGTTTTAGGCACACCACACTAATATGATAAGATGTGGTTCTCCACAGTGTGAATAGTTGGATCTTTCTTTTGTATTTGGGGGTGCTGCATCATTTATGGATTGTTTCTAATCTCAGTGAATAAATGGAACAAGTTTTATACAATGGTAATGGTAATGGAAAGGATATCCATCAATAATTTAGTTGTGTTATTCTTCCAGTGTTGACAAAAGGCCTCCAGAGACTGACGCCATTGGGTTCCATCAAACTAAAAGCTGAGAGTACAGACAGTGGGAAATAAATCACAATTGACTACCCTGCTTGGTTAAACCCAAGAGAACTATTCATGGCACATAGATATCAGCAGTATGAAATGTTTAGTCAGTATTTTATTTTGGAATTATATTTTGGAATCTTTGAGGTAAATACACATTAAAACATTCACTTTTTAAAGACTGAGCATAAATTTATCATTTAATCTTACCTGCCGACTTGCATCCAGTGCTCCTGACTGGAGAGCCCAGGCTGAGATGGTGTTAAATGCTTTTACTACGTGAGCTCCTGGCAGCAGCTGAGCAAGGTACTCTGCATTAGATTCTGGGTACTGATTGATTTTGAGGTTGTTGCTGACATCAACCAATATTTTGCCATTGAGAACTCCAGTTAGTTCTGTGAGAAAATCATAATGCTCCCTGTGGATTGTTAGGAATATGATGTCAGATTTCTGGGCTGCTTCTGAATAGCTCAAGACCTCTGCACCTTTGGGCAGCAGACTGGACTTCTGGGGATTTCGACTTCCAAAAACAACAGAATAACCACAGTGGAGCATTTTAAGTCCCAGTGATCTTCCAAAATCTCCAGTTCCAAAAATACACACAGTCCCTTGTTCTTCTGAAGAATTCATAGTAAGAGGAAATGTATCTGTAGTTTTCTCCATAACTGAAAGATAATAACACAAATATCCAACAAAGTATGAAAAATTAATGAGAGTTACTTCCAGGAAACAGTGGTTGACTGATGTTGTTCTAAGCTTCTGAATTAAGGGTATTCGCAAAATTTGGAAGCAGTAAAAATTGTCATATATATTCTTATATGGGTTTTAGTCAACAAAATCATTGGTGGAAAACTTCTGCTGGATAAAGAGATGCAGTGAAAAACCAAGACACTTACTGTGGACATGTTTCGCAATGATATTACATTTATTGTACGCTTAGTTACAAAAATTCTCAGTCTGCCTGGCTATCCCCTCAATTCTTTATTCTTTTATCCTAATATATTATTTTTCTCTCTTTATACAGGGATGAATATTTACAAGCAAAATAAAGATTCGATCAAGTGGCTGGTGTCCTGTAATGAGATGGATGATGTCTTTACTGATTATTTTCACTTGGATCATCTTAATTATTGCAAAGAGAGAGTGATTCCAGACTCTATTTTGACTATTTGGCCACTGTGTTCATTTAATCTAAATTGCCGTAAACTTTTTTTTTTTTAATGAAGATATTGACTATACAGTACTATTTTTTGTTGTTGTTCCACCTCTTATGAGCAGTATGACCTCTGGTAAGTTATTCAAATTCTTTGTGTCTCAGTGTCATCCTTAAAATGAGATCTGGGTAGTATCTACTTTAGAGACTTTGCAAGGATCAAATGAATTAAGGCATCTTAAAATAGTTCTTGAGACAATAAATTGGTTATTATTAGATTACTTAATAACCCATTAATTATTAAATTAATCAACCTATTAATTATCTAATTAATGTAACCTTTATATTCTGTAAATTAAGGGTTAATTATGCTCCTATAACTGTGTTTATTGGAAATACTTAAAATTTATCTGAAACAGCATTCAATTATTCTTAAGAAACTTCTGCTTTCCCCACTTCTTAAAAATAAAACTCTACATGAAATGGCTTTAGAGCGTATGACTTTATCAAAACATAGATGTAAAAACAGCTCAAGTGTGAATTTCTCTCATTTGTAATTCTTTCACATTTTATTTTGATATTTCCTTCTTAAAATGCAGCTTGGCAATCCAGCGTAACACACTTGGGCTGTTACCCCAACCATTAAAATTTATTTTCACTCTTGAACTTTCAGAGACATCACTGGGCAAGTTGAAGATACAAAACTAGTAAGGTGATGTTAAAATATTATTGGCTGACTTAATAGAGCTAAATATAATTATTCCATTGGGCAGTTAGTTACTCTTTATCAATGTATAGAAGTTCTAAGGTTGGTAATTGTGTTGGACACATCTTGAGCTCCACATCAGATCCTCCTGGTTCTATTTCTAGTACTTGGGCAGAACTGAGCTCTGCTCAGCTTCCACTGCCTAATAGCTCATTTTGGGACCCCACATCTCGTGTCTCCTGGTTTTTATCCTGAGGCATTTCTGATACTTGTATCTGTGTAGCACTCAGACCAACAGGGACTCCATAGATAAGTGCTTCTCCTTTCATATTCTGGCAGAGAGTTCTGATATATTTCATAAGGTTCCTCAGAAAGTCCCAATGGATTAGAACACCACTCATTTGTAGCAGTGGCCAACTTAATGCCCTCTTGTCTTATCTTTTTCACCTTCTCTGGTTTATGCTCCTTGCCCTTCACTCCTGTTTCCTGAAATCACTTCCCCAATAAACTATTTGCACACAAGCCTTTGTCACAGTTCTGCTTGCAAATCAACCCAGGATAATATAATATTTTGATTTTTTTTTTTATGGAAAAAAAAATGATCAGACCTAAGGTTACCATAACTGGGATGATGAAATAACATGTAAAAATAAAAAGTTAGTAATTATGTAGAAGAATTGAATTTCAAACTCTTGGGAAAATATCCTAAAAATAGGAGTATATAAAAATGAGATGTATGCATATTCTAAACCACAAGGGAGGTAAGTTGAAGATGTACTTTGCGGTAAATACTACACTAAAGAAAAAAGTTACACTCATTTCATAGTATTTGTAATTCAAAATAGTTCCCATGTGTAAACATGGGTTTATGGAGGTAGTAAGTTTTCTTGTTTGAAGACTTTAAAAAAGGTTTCCTAGTCCTATTTTACTCTTAGATGTAGGATGGAAGGAATAAAGAAAATAAGAAAGGTGGCAAACAAGAAGCAGAGTTATTAAAGGAAAAATGGGTTAAAATAGTTATAACATAACACAGTGGTCTCTTCTCTTTCCTCATTTCTTTATAAACCTCAGTTCCTTAACAGGAAACACAACGAGAATATCTCCTGGTTTGGAAAATCTCCAGGACCGGTTTTACCTCCTATGGAAGCATTTCCCAGAGAGGCTCCTTGAGAGGAGGAAGGCCAAGACAGGTAAAGTGATCCTACAAGGGTGTTTGCAGAGATTAGAGATTGGTAATCAATGATGCGGATGCGAAGATGGCAAAGATGACTGCAAAAGCCATGGTGGCAGTTGCCACTGAAATGCGCACGCTTGCGTGTGTGTGTGTGTGTGTGTGTGTGAGTGATAAGAGGGACCAAGTGTGTCATGTAGAGTCTTGCCCATCATCTCCTTCTGTCTACAGATCCCACTCTAGGCCTTGCTAACCTAAGGAAGCATTCATTTTTCTGGGGTATTCCCCACCCAGCACTCACAGGTTGTGAGGGCCGCTTGGAGTGCGCATTTTACTTCTCCCAGGTGAGATATCAGAGCTGCCCAGGCCACTTCCAGCTTCAGAGGATTTTAACATATTAAAACCATGGAAATGTCCAAACAGGATTACAAAACTTGCATATTTTAAATGTTTATAGTCAACCAATCTGCTATTAACAACAAAAAAAATCTTTTCTTTTGAAATAATTATAAATTCACAGAAAATTGCAAAGATAGTACAAGAGGTCCCTGTGTATTCTTCACTATTTCCTCTGATAATGGAAAAAAAAATGGAATAAGCATTGCTAAGAGAGTCACTTTATGTAAGATAAAGTCAGGAGGCTATTAAGGAAGTGGAGCCTATGCACATCTTGTGCCTCGGTTCTTAGAGCTGCTAAATTGCTAAACCTGTTGCTAAACTCAGCTCAAGGCTGACTCATAAATATCCTAGAATAACTACTCTATGGACACATATGGACTTTACCTCCTCCTTGTAGTTTTCACCACCCCCATTTGCATATCAGAACTAAACAATCTCTGCTAACCCAGCCAGCAATCCTTCATTTGCATGAAAGAATTACACTTTGTATTTTTTGCCTTCTACAAGGCAACGTGGGTTGCAACCTGAATCTATGTTTCAGGATCTGAATCCTTTAAGACCCCAAATAAACTTTTAATTTGTTTTACATCTTCAGATCTTTATTGGTTAACACCTCCACTGGTAACATTTTACAAAGCTATAATAGAATAGAAAAACTGGGAAACCGACATTGGTACAAAGTGTGTGTATATTTCTATGTCATTTTATCCCATGTGTAGGTTCATGTAGCCACTACTACAATCAGGATACAGAGCTATTCCAGTACTATCCCTTTATAGTCATACTTACCACTCTCTGCCTCCCCCAGCCCTTGGAAACCATTAATCTGTTCTCTAACTCTATAATTTTGTCATCTTGAGAATGTTATATAAATAAAATCCCACAAAATGTGAACTTTTCACATTGACTTTTTTTTTTTTTAACTTAGAGTAATGCCCTTGAGATCCATCCAAGTTGGTGCAAATATCAATAGTTCTTTCTTATTTATTGTCAAGTTGTGGTTCATGGTATGGACTGCATTTGCTTATTTGCTACCTGAATGTCTTGTTTGGTAAAAAGTATATATATACTGCAGTTTTCTAATTGGATTGTTTTTTTAACTGTCAAGTGTTTATAATTCTTTATATATTCTAAATATGAGTCCTTTGTATGATATGTAGTTTTCAAATATTTTCTTCCAGTCTATAGCTTGTTTTTTTCATCTTTCTAACGGTGTCATTCAAAGAGCAAAAGTTTTTAACTTTGATGAAATTCAGTATATTGTTTTTTTCTTTTATGGATTGTGCTTTTGATGCCATGTCTAAGAATTATTCACCAAGCCCTAGGTCCTAAATATTTTCTCTAAAAGTTTTAAAGTTTTGTATTTTATATTTAAATTCATTATCTATTTCGAGTTAATTGTACAAAGTGTGAGGTTTAAGCCAAGGTTCTTGTTTGGTTGGTTTTTTTGCCTATCAATATCTAATTACTTTTCTATCATTATTAAAAAGATCATCCTTCTTTCTTTGAATTGCATTTGCACCTTTGTCAAAAATCAGTCATCTGCACATGTGGGGGTCTATTTCTGGTTCTCTACTCTGTTCCACTGATTTATGTGTCTACCCTTGGCCTCTGTAGTTATATAGTAAGTCTTAAAATTGGGTAAACTGATTCTTCCCACTTTTTTACTTTCAGAACTGTTTTAGATAATCTAGTTCCTTTGCCTTTCAATGTAAGTGTTAGAGTAACCTCGTTTATTTATATATATATATATATACACACACACACACACACACACGTATATACACATATATAATTGTATATTTTAAATCAATGCTTTTTAACATATTCCAAAAATACAATGCAACATATTTGTTTTGTTTAGGACATAATCAAAGGCTGTATTAAAATACTGATTCATACTAAAGCATAACAGCAATGTATATATATCTGATAAATGAATACAAAGTTAAAGTTGTATGATGAACTTCTTTTCATCCTAGCAGTGTATTTCTGTATATGCATAAACCTCTTTCAGAGAATATATTAAAGTAAAAATTTGAAGTGTATCAGCCGCCAGAGGCAAAATGGCCCTCCTCCCCTCCCTGGCCCTGCAATAGATCCTATTCCCCATTCCTCTTAGAAAGAGCAAGGTTCAACAATCCAACCATGTCCCATCTAGAAGGTGGGCACTTTCTTGCCTTGCTCTTGGAAAATGGGCCATTTTCTGTTTCCCCTAGTGTTCTCACAGAATGAAGAGGAAAGTATAAAAATAATTATGTGTATAAGACAATTTGTAGAAGAGAAAGCAAAGAAAATCTTCCCCTCTCTCTAGTGCAGATATGCCTGAGAGAAAACAATTAGCCTTGAATTAGCCATGTATTCCTCTTATATCTTTTATTCTGAGAAATCCACAGAAAATACCAATTAAGGAAAAATATTTTATGTAAAGATTCAACCTCAGTTACATACATTATTAGAAGTCTTATTGGTTTTTAAACTTGCTCAATTTTTCATATCTACACAAACTCAAAATGCAAAAAAAAAAAAATCACATAAAAATAGAGATAATCAAAAACAGCTATAAAGATAAAACTATTGATATCACAACACACAATTTTGAGTAATAGAAATAGTGTGCTTGGAGCCATTATAAAATCATAAGTAGACAAAGAAAGACCATCTCCAGAGTTAGGTTTGGAGGGGATGCGAAGAGTGAAGAAATGGGTGGTGGCACAGACAGCTTTCCAGGCACTCTTTCCAGCATTTTCACTCATTCCTCAAAGCAACTTTTTAGAATCCCTAAGGCTTATAAAATGCAAATATCTCTGCGCAGGATTACACTAGAAACCAGTGTTTCTCATCCTTGATTCATCGGAGAGCTTTTAGAAAACACTGATGAGCAGACTGTTGGAATGTCTGAATTAATTGGTCTAGGGTAGAGCCCAGGCAGTTTTTTCTTTAAATCAGCTCAGATGATTGTACTGCAGAGCCAAGAATGTAAACCATTGCCTGTTAGCTTTCAGTTAATGGCCTGCTACAGTGGTTCTCCTCCCTGGTCACACATTAAAATCAGCTGGGCAGCTATTAAATGCTAGGGTACAACCTGCTGAGATTCTGAATCAATAGCCTAAGGGAGAGCCCAGACATTAAAAAAAACAAACTAACTAACTAAATCAAATAATCAATTTTAAGGAGCACCCAGGGCTGAGAACCACTGGAAGTGGAAAAAGACAAGGATTTTTCTTTCTTTTTTAAAGGATTGTAGGGAGAGAAAGAGAGAGCAGAGTGTGGAACAGTGTTGCAAGGGAATGCAGAAACATTTCACCTGCTCTATAGTTTTTCTCCTAAGTAATTACTGGCTGGGTCTGAGCGGCTAGAATTCCTATTTTTACAAAAACCAGAGGCAAGAATGTCATGCAGGCCTCACAGGAAGAGAGTCAAGGAAGCCAGACTGAAGACTTGGTGTCAAATTGCAGGTAAGCTTTGCTCATGTAATTCTCTCAAGGACACCTTGAAAAGTCTTCCACGAGCCACAAAATTATAGTTAGATCAAATCTACCCACAAATCTATGGTGATGCTCCTTAACAGCCACTCTTACATAGTGCCATACAATATCCTGTTTATCATTTGAATGAAACCTTTATTAAAGACATTCTGCCCTACTAGTGACAGCCAGCCTTGGTTTGAGGCTTGACCTCTTGAGGTATCTCCAAGCCCACCTGGAGTGGTGGCCATTTTGGGATTGCTTGGTAGCTCATACAAGGTGGCCTCGGGCACGGCAAAGGCTTCAGCTGAATTCTGCCTGCAGTGGGGCCCCTCCCAGGAGGCCCCAGGACCTGTACACCTCGTGGCTGGCTTCAGACTGAGATGGAACACCAGCTGGGGCTGCGTCCAAGGACAGCACACTCAAAGAACAGACTGGGCAGGCACCAGAGTCCTACTGAAGCATATCCTTCACTGTAGTGATGGCCAGTCCTCATAACCAATAAGCCTGAGGGGCAGTTCCATTAATGTGCAAACAGCAACCAAGGCATAACTACAATAGGAGGGTACATAAAACCCACACAAGGGACGTACATGGAGCACCCAGCTCAGGTAACAGGGGAGACTGCACCACTGGGCCCCACAGGATACCTACTACATAAGGCCACTCTTCTAAGACCAGAGGAAATAGCAGCTCTAATACATAGAAGCAAACACAGGGAGGCAACCAAAATGGGGAGACAAAGAAACATGTCCCAAATGAAAGAATAGAACAAAGCTCCAGAAAAAGAACTAAACAAAATGGAGACAACAATTCTACCAGATATAGAGTTCAAAACAATGGTTATAAGGATGCTCAATCAGCTTAGGAAAAGAATAGATGAATTCAGTGAGAACTTTAACAAAGAGATAGAAAACATAAAAATGGAGTAAACATAAAAAATAACTATTCAGAAATGAAGAATACAATAACAATTGAAGAATACACTAGAGGGAATCAATAGTAGATTAGATAAAGCAGAAGATCAAATCAGTGATTTAGAAGATAAGGAATAAGAAAATACCCAATTAGAACAGCAACAAGAAAAAAGAATCCCCCCAAATAAGGATTTTAAGGGTCCTTTGAGACAACATCAAGCATACCGACATTCGCATCATAGGGGTACCAGAAGGAGAAGAGAGAGAGCAAGGAATTGAAAACCTATTTGAAGAAATAATAATGAAAAACTTCCCTAACCTGGCAAAAGAAATAGACATACAAGCCCAGGAAGTGCAGAGAGTCCCAAACAAGATGAACCTAAACTCCAAGACACACCATAATTAAAATGTCAAAAGTTAACGACAAAGAAAATCTTAAAAGAAGCAAGAAAAAAGCAATCAGCTACCTACAAGGAGCTCCCATAAGACTTCTAGCTGACTTCTCAATAGAAACTTTGCAGGGCAGAAAGGATTGGCACAAAATATTCAAAGTGGTGAAAAGCAAAGACCTACAACCATTACTCTACCCAGCATAATATCATTTAGAATTGAAGGACAGATGAAGAGCTTCCCAAACAAGAAAAAGCTAAAGGAGTTCATCACCAAACTAGTATTAGAAATGTTACAGGGATTACGAGGAGGAGGAGGAGGAGGAGGAGGAGAGAAAAGATAAAAAATATGAATAATAAAATGTAATAACTACATATCTACCAACAATTATTTTCAATATAAAAGGATTAAATGTTCCAATCAAAAGACTTAGGGTGGCTGAATGGATAAGAAACCAAGACCCTTACATATGCTGCCTACAAGAGACTCACTTCAGATTAAAAGACACACACAGATTGAAAGTAATGGGATGGAAAAAGATATTTCATGAAAATGGAAACCAACCAACCAACCAAACAAAAAAGCTGGGGTAGCAATACTTACACCAGATAAAATAGACTTTAAAACAAAGGCTATAATAAGAGACAAAGAAGGACCCAGTAATCCCATTTCTGGGTATTTCTCCAAAGAAACTCAAAAAACTACTTCGAAAGGACATGTGTATCCATATGTTCATTGCAGCATTATCTACAATAGCCAAGATATGGAGGTGACATGGGTGCCCATCAGTGAATGAATGGATAAAGAAGAGGTGGTACATATACACAATAGAATATTACTCAGCCATAAAAAATGAAATCTTGCCATCTGCAACAACATGGAAGGACATAGAGGGTATTGTGCTGAGTGGAGTAAATCAGGCAGAGAAGGACAAATGCCATTTGATTTCACTTACACGTGGAATCTAAAGAAAATAAAACAAACAAACTCATAGATACAGAGAACATTTTGATGGTTGCCAAATGGGAGGGGGATGCGAAGTTGGGTGTAAAAGAGGCAGGGATTAAGTAGTACAAATTAGTAGTTACAAAATAGTCAAGGGGTGTAAAGTATAGCATAAGGACTATAGTCAATAATATTGTAATAAAAATGTATGGTGTCAGGTAGGTACTAGATTTATCGGGCTGATCACTAGGTAAGATAAAAATGTCTAATCACTATGTTGTACATCTGAAACATAAAATTGTATGCCAACTGTAACTGAAAAATTAAAAAACTTATTTAAAAAAAGACATTCTTCCCCTTTCTCCATCTGAGTATTCAGCTTTGAATTCTGAAATAGTTCATTCAAGATTTTTAATTCCTCTGACTGTATCTCCTCTGAACAACTCCTCTCCACTTTGGTGTTGTAGCACAGGAATCCAGTGATCTGGCTTGGCAGCTTCCAGGGAGTTAGAATACAAATAACACTTCTAAACTCTATAAGATGTGACAGGATTTTCCATTTTAATTTGATGTCTATAAACAGGGTTTTTTGTGTGTTTATTTTGTATGTTTGTTTGTTCGTTTGTTTGTTTTGGTCCTTCCTTCTATTATTCCTTCTGAATTTCAACCTGAAAGCCCCAGATGACTGGACAACATATTTGTAATGAACTGAAGCCCACCAGTCAATTTTTTTTCATCACAAGTCACAGGGGCAGGAGGAAGTTCTGCATCTACGCCAGCCTTCTTGTGATTCAAGGCATTTGTTTTACTATATCCCAGGGACAATTGGAAAGCAAAAATATTTAAAAGTATTTTTGAAAAACCTAACACTAACACATAAACCCATCCAATTTATTCACTGAGCTATTTCTGTATTTAGTAAGATCAAGGCTCTTTAGGGAAAGCAAACGTTCACATTTAAGCATATATTTTTTTACTGACAGATATATATTACTGTAGCAAAATTAACAGACTAGTTTGAAAAGACCACTGAGTATAGTTTTTAAAAAGTTATTGTGCCCCCACATAAGCAATGGGCTTTTCTACTAATTTTCTTTTTTAGATGGTTCAATCTTCAGTCTATGTACGTTATTTGAAAACATAACAGTATATTTCTTATTTTAGCCTTGTAGTTAGAAGAAGCCCTGTTAGTAATAGCCATAGACTAACAGAAATATATTATTTAAAGCTCTTAATCTAAATTAAAAAACCACTACAGGTTGGTTGCTGAAAAAAATGATTATTTCAATAGTTTTGTGAGAAAATGTTATGTATCTCACAGCAATTTAATTAACTGATGATTATTTTTTATGCTACCCACTAGAAGGACAAAAAAGGAAAAACAATCTTGTATAGTTTGATCAAGTTACCAGAGCATAACTAAATATAACCTTTATATAATGTTCTGTGGGGATATATACTTACACGTGAATTGCTATATAAATTCAGAACTAGCTGTGTTGTGTGCTGCAACAAAAATTATTGTTAGTAACATTTCACTACCACCCAATGAATTACCAAGAAAGAAAAGTAATGCACTTTTTAATTGTACTGTAGGAATTTTAATTGTATTGTAGGAAAAATAATATTTATTTTTAAGATTTTTGCTGAAATTCTAGTCCAATTAAAAATCTTAATATATGTTTTTATATTTAGATCTCAGCTGCATCTGTCAAGATAAATGAAGATTGTTTTCTGCTTCCCTGGCCAAGAATTTTATCAGGTAGGTTTATTATCTACTGTCTAGGCTGGTTCGTTCATTTAATTAAAGCCTGGGGCTCATGACAACAAGGTTAGGGATTCAGTCATCTTTAAGTTAATTTACCTTGACCTCTGCATACAATCTAAATCCTGAATAACTTCTTACAAATCTGTGGTTCACTAAAGATTCAGCCTCAGTACCAGGACCTGGATTGTCACAATGAGAAAAACAGTTCTATCTCACTAATTGAGTGGCATTTGGCTTGTATATACAACATGAGCATCACTTTTTGGATAATTTGGTGATTACAACAACCCACTTACTATTCCGCGTAAATTTGTAGGTTTTGCTTTTCTAGGACTACTGTAGTCAGAGATATTTACTAAATGATTTAATCATCTCAGTTTTGAATTAACTTTGTTTAAATAAATTTTTTACAAATAGTCATTTATGTTCACATCGAGGCCACTATGAATTATCTAAATATTTGATAATTGCCAAATCATTTCGGGGGTATTGGATATGATCCCACCCCTCAAACCCTGCTGATGGGGACACTCCATTCTGCTCCCTAGTAGCTCCTTACCATGTTTAGAAATCTCCTTGGGGTGGTTCACACTATGAATATAGTCTCCTTCATCTTCTTTTAAGCACCATTTTCTTCCATTTTTAATCTGGCTCTCAAAGGCAAGGACCCCCAATGGCCACAGTGCCTCTAGCGTTTGCCAATATCAGCTCTGCGGGGCATGACCTGGCCTTGCAGCTGCTCCATTTTTTACCTCAGGAGAGAAAGTGCTCTTGAAACTCCTTCTCCTTTCCTGTGTTACACTCACAAATAAGCCTGAGAGCAGTGCCGGTTGATAGATATCTTTTAATTCCTAGGTTTTAAATATCAGCTCTTTTCAGTGGTGTGGCGGGAGCCAGTTTGCCAGCTGAAAGCTTGACATCAGCCATGAGAGGAGTTTTCACGCCATGGAAATCAGCAAATGCTACAAATCAGGGTTTTTTTTTCTTTCCTTAGAGCTGTTTACCAGCACACCACTGGCTCTTTCTCTTTCATCCCCTTTTCTCTAAGACTTTGGCATGTGTTGAGGAAATGGGAAAATAATTGGGCTGACAGGATGATACATTTTTCCAATTCTGACTCTGTACTTCATGACTGAATCCTTCTTTAGGGGCCTCCTTTCTCAGAAGATTCCTAGATGTTTGATGAAAACAGAATCCCTGTGGCTCTCCCTACCCCAGCCAAGGTCCCAGACCCTCTCTACCCCACACATGGAGTTCATACAATTTGGACTGTAAATCTGATGCTGCTGCTAGAATCTTGGTTCCCTTGGGGAGACAGATTAGAGGACCTCTTTTTGTAACCCCATCCAAACACGTATCTTCCCATTTTCCAGACATGCTTCAAGAAGAAAAACAACAAACAATAAAAAAGTCACAGTTTGGGATCTCAGTCTAGGATAACCAACCAGTGGCACATTTACATTATTAATTGCAATGACCATTTACCAACCTGCTAATTGCTTTCTCCTTCACCTCCTCCCATTTCCCATAACACCTATGTCAGGGCAATGAAATAGAATGAAGAAATTATTTTAGTACTTGGGTTCTAAAAGTACTTTGCTGGAAAAGAAATAACTAGATGCATAATAATTTTTTATAAGAATGATTTGATATAACTTAGTTCGTTTGAACAGTTCAATAGGCTTTCTATCTTATGACATGCCTTCAGGTATTAAAGAAGGGCTAAAATGTTTCACATAAGTTAAACTAATTAAAATCTTTAGAAAGTCAATATTTAATTTTCATGACCTCAGTTTGCCTTAATTGCATTATGTCTTCCTTTTTTAAAAAAATTTTAATTAAGTTTATTGGAGTAACATTGGTTAATACAATTATATAATTTTCAGGTGTACATTATCATTTGACATCTGTATATTCTATTGTGTGTTTACCACCCAAAGTCCAGTTTCCTTCAGCTACCATATATTTGATCCCCTTTACCCACTTCACTCTCCCCCTAAATCCTATATTTGATCCCCTTTACCTCGTCTGCCTCCTCCTTCCTCCCTCACCCCACTAATAACTACTAGTCTATAGTCCTCTGGTAACCACTAGCATATAGACCATGTCCATGAGTCTCTGTTTGTCCTGCTCATTTGTTGCTTTTAGGTTTATATCCCACATATAAGTAATATCATGTGATTTTCAATTTTTTCTATCTGACTTATTTCGTTTAGCATGACTTATTTCGTTTAGCAAGGTCCATCCATGTTGTCACAAATGGCAGTATTTCATCTCTTCTTATGGCTGAGTAATATTCCATTGTACATATGTACCAACAGTCTAGTTTCATTCTTTTGCAGGTGGTTTTCAAGTTTTCCCAGCACCATTTATTGAAGAGGCTTTCCTTTCTCCACTGTATGTTTTTGGCTTCTTTGTCAAAAATTATTTGCCCATATAAATATGGGTTTACTTCTGGACTTTTGATCCTGTTCCACTGGTCTGTGTGTCTATTTTGCTGCCAAGACCATGCTGTTTTGACTACTGTCGCTTTGTGGTATAAATTGAAGTCGGGCAGAGTGATGCCTCCAGCCTCGTTCTTTTTTCTCAGGATGGCTTTGGCAATTCGAGGTCTTTTGTGTTTCCATACAAATCTGATGATTTTTTGTTCTATTTCTTTAAAAAATGCCAGTAGGATTTTGATGGAGATTGCATTAAATCTGTATAATGCTTTAGGTAATAAGGTCATTTTAACTATGTTGATTCTTCCAATCTAAGAACACAGAATATCTTTCTATTTATATCTTCTTTGATTTCTTTTAATAGGGTCTTATAGTTTTCATTATATAGGTCCTTCACTTGTTTCTTTAAATTTATTCCTAGGTATTTTATTCTTTTTGTTGCAATAGCAAAAGGAATTATTTTTTCCACTTCTTTTTCTGACGCTTCATTATTGGAGTATAGGAACGCTATGGATTTTTGAACGTTGATTTTATATCCAGAAACATTACTGTATTTGCTTATTGTTTCTAGTAGTGTTCTTGTGGAGTCTTTAGGGTTTTCTATATAGAGAATCATGTCATCTGCAAATAGTGACAGTTTAACTTCTTCATTTCCTATTTGGATGCCTTTTACATCTTTCTCTTGTCTGATTGCACTCGCTAGGACCTCCAATGTTATAATGAATAACAGTGGCGATAGTGGACAGCCTTGCCTTTTTCCTGATCTTAGAGGGAAGGTTTTTAGTTTTTCACCATTAAGTATAATGTTGGTTCAGGGTTTGTCGTATATGGCCTTTATTATGTTAAGTTACTTTCCTTCTATACCAATTTTGTTAAGTGTTTTGATCATAAATGGATGCTGTATCTTGTCAAAGCTTTTTCTGCATCTATTGATATGATCATATGATTCTTATTTTTTAATTTGTTTATGTGGCGTATCACATTAATCGATTTGCGTATGTTGAACCATCCCTGTGCCTCTGGGATGAAGCCCACTTGGTTATGGTATATAATCTTTTTAATATGTTGCTGTATTCGGTTCGCTAGTATCTTATTTAGGAGTTTTGCATCTGTGTTCATGAGAGATATTGGTCTGTAGTTTTCTTTTTTTGTATGTAATCCTTACCAGGTTTTTGTATTAGAATAATATTGGCCTCATAAAATGAGTTGGGAAGTATTGCCTCCTCTTTGATTTTTTGGAAGAGTTGAGGAGAATATGTATTAAATCTTCTTTGAATGTATGGTAGAATTCACAGGTGAAGACATCTGGTCCTAGATGTTTACTTTTGGTAGGTTTTTGATGATTGTTTCAATTTCCATACTGCTGATCGGTCTATTTAGATTTTCCAGTTCTTCTTGATTCAGTCTAGGAAGGTTGTATTTTTCTAAGTACTGGTCCATTTCTTCTAGGTTATTAAATTTGGTGTTATATACTTTTTCATAGTATTCTTTATAATCCTTTGTATTTCTGTGATGTCATTTGTAATTTCCCCTCTTTCATCTCTGATTTTGTTTATTTGTATCTTTTCTCTTTTTTCTTTAGTGAGTCTAGCCAGGGGTTTGTCAATTTTATTAACCTTCTCAAAGAACCAGCTCTTTGTTACATTTATTTTTTCTATCTTTTTTTGTTTTCAATTTCATTTATTTCTGCTCTAATTCTGATGCTTTCTTTCCTTCTGCTGACTTTAGGCCTCATTTGTTCTTCCTTTTCTAGTTTTTTAAGATGAAGCATTAGGTTGTTTATTTGGGCTTGTTCTTGTTCTTGGAGATAGGCCTGTAATGTTATGAACTTTCCTCTTATAAATACTTTTGCCATGTCCCAAAAGTTTTGATATGTTGTACTATCATTATCATTTGTTTCTATCTATCTCTCGATCTCTCTTTTTATTTCTTCTGTGACCCAGTTATTCTTCAGTAGCGTGTTGTTTAATTTCCACATATTTGTGGTTCTTCCTGATTTCTTTCTGCAGTTGTTCTCTAGTTTCAAAGCATTATGATCGGAGAATATGGTCGGTATGATTTCAACCCTCTTATATTTGTTGAGGCTATCTCTGTGTCCCAGTATGTGGTCAATTCTTGAGAATATTCCATGTGCACTAGAGAAGAATATATAAGCAGCTGTTTGGGGATGGAAGGCTCTGTACATGTCAATGATGTCCAGTTGTTCTAATGTGTCATTTAAGGATGTTATTTCCTTATTGATTTTCTGTTTGGATGATCTGTCTATATCCGACAGTGGGGTATTTAGGTCTCCTACTACGACAGTGTTTTGGTCTGTTTCTCCCTTTAGTTCTGTTAGTAATTGCTTTACATATTTTGGGGCTCCCTGATTGGGAGCATAGATATTAATAAGTGTTATGTCTTCTTGGTGCATGATTCCCTTTATCATTATGAAGTGTCCTTCAGTATGTTTCATTACTTTTTTTATTTTGAAGTCTATTTCATCTGATATTAGTACTACTACTCCCACTTTTCTCTAAATTCCATTTGCTTGAAATATCATTTTCCACCCTTTCACTTTGAGTCTATATTTGTCTTTGAGCTGAGATGTGTCTCCTGAAGGCAGCATATAGTTGGGTTTTGTTTTTTGTTCCATTCTGCAACTCTGTGCCTTTTTATTGGTGAGTTCAGTTCATTTACATTTAGGGTGATTATTGAAAATGAGGTCTTCTTATAGCCATTTTATCTTTTGCTTTCTGGTAGCTCAGTGTTTCCATTGCTTCCTTGTCCTTGTGTTTCTGTTTTCTTTATTTTGGTTGGCTTTTGTGGGTTTTCCCTCTAGTCCGTCTTGTTTTATGTTATATACAATGGTTCTGAATCTTTGGCTTGTGGTTACCACTATGAATATATAAGGATAGTTTTATACACACACACACAGTCATCCATTTTCTTCTGCCGTGCTTTATCTCCATTCCCTTTGCGAATCTGGATCTTTGAATATCCCCCTTTTCAGTCATTGTTATCTTAATTTGTCCCTCTGTATGCTGAATATTCATTACTATCTTATTATAACAATTCTCTTCTTATTATTTAAGCTTATATTGCCTTGTTCTTGGTAAGTGTTGCACTCCTCTGCTTCCTTTTGCCTGATAGTCACTTTACTCTTAATTATGTATATATTTTTTTTATTTTGGTCATTTTGTTTTAGGTGAACTGACCCCTTTCAGTACTTCCTGTAGTGCAGGCCTCGTAGTGGAGAATTCCCTTAATTTTTGTAAGTCTGGAAAGGTCTTAATTTCTCCTTCATATCTAAAGGAGAGCTTAGCTGGATACATTATTTGAGACTGGTATTTCCTTTCACTTAATAGTTTAAATATTTGATTCCATGCTTTTCTGGTTGTAAGGTTTGTGCTGAGAAGTCCGAGGATAATCTAATGGGTTTACCTTTATAAGTGACTGTTCTTTTCTCTCTGGCTGCCTTGAGAATTCTGTCTTTGTTGTTGATTTTTGATAATTTTAATACAACGTGTCTTGGTGAAGGCCTTTTTGGGTTGAGATAATTGGGTGTTCTGTTGACTTCTTGAATTCCAAGCTCCAGCTCATTCCTTAGATTTGGGAAATTCTCATCAACTATTTGAAAATGCTTTCTAATCCCTGTTCCTTTTCCTTGCCTTTGTTAATGCCCATTATTCTTATGTTTCCTCTCCTGATGGTATCAGCTAGTTCTTGAATTTTCTTTCATTATTTTTCATTCTTCGGTTTCTCTCTTCTTCCTTCTGATTTATTTCTAGATTTCTGTCTTCGATATTACTGATCCTTTCCTCTATTTGGTCAACTGTATTTCCCAAGCTTGCTAATTCATTTTTCAACTCTTGCAGTGTGTCTTTCAGCTCCAGAAGTTCTATTTGGTTCTTTTTGAGGGTTTCAGTCTCCTTGCTCTGCTCATCTAGTTGTTTTTTCAATTCCTGAAATTGTTGATATGACTTGTTTCGAAACTCACTGAGTTTTTTCAGAAGTACCATCCTGAATTCTCTGTCATTTGTCACATATTTCTATGTCTATAAGCTTATTTTATGAAGACTTTTCTCTTTCTTTATTAGATGCCTTGCCACCTTGGTTGTTCATGGTGTTTAACGGACTATTTCTCCGCCTGGGCATTAATGGAAGTGTATTCTGCTGTTTTTCCAGAAGAAGATTTATTATATAAAGGTCTCTCTTTAGCCTGTTGCAAAGAAGTTGCTTTTCTTTTGGTTTCCAGTAGGTGGCGTCTAAGCCTCTTGGATCCCTGCTTTACATAAAGTCTTAATAATGCTCTTTAAATTTTCTTGTAGATATTTAATCACTCTCACTACCCTCAGTTTCTGTCCCTGTCAGTGTCAGCAACAGTCTCTTCAGTGTTTGCTCAGATTCTCCTGGTGCTCCGTGGTGATCTATCTTGGAGTGTATGGAGGGATGGGCCCTATTGGTTGGGGGTTGGGGGCCGCCGCTCAGCCTGGGTTTTGCAACCACGGCCAGCAAAAATCAGCTATTATTCCTCTGTGGTCCCATCCTGCTTCTCTGCTTTCTCCCCTGATGACTGGGCCCTGCAGTCAGCTGGCCACAGGGAGCTCACAGCTATCCCAGGCAGGAATGTTCGGGAACTCACCGCAGGAACTTGCTGCTCCTTCTCTCCTTCCCTTCCTCCTGCAGGGAGCTCCCACAGCTGCGAGAGGCAGCTTCTTTATTTGTCCCAGTCCATGGCCCGACACCTGGGGTTCTGACCTGTGGTAGCTCTTATATGCAGATCCCACGCTCAGATGTGCTGGTGTGCAGTTTGGGTGGTTTTCGTTGAGTTTTAGATGTTCAGCTTATTGTTGTTTCAAGGGGAGAGATCTGGGGACATCTCTCACTCTGCCATGTTTCCAAAGATCTCTCTCGGCCTTGACTTTTTTCTCATTATGTCATTCTTTAAAATGAATTACCTTTTAAAATGAATTAGACTCCAAGGTATTATAGTTACAAATTTATTATGAAACTTACCCAGTATAGCAACTTAATAGGGTTACTAAAATTAAGGTTAATGAGAGGCAACACCAAGATTCCTGCAATTTCCTTCTCCTTTTTAAAAACAGTTATAAGAATTTCCACTATTTACTTTATATATTCTATACAGTATAAAGCAATCTCATATTTCTCCCTAAATGGCTGGTAGTTGAAATCTGGACACTTGACCCTATTAACTAGTATAGTACAGGGGACATCCATGCTTATGACCTATTATGCCAATAATGGTCAGTATCTTCCAAAAATAAAATTCAGCGTTAACAATATCTTGGTAGGACTTCATGTTTTGACAGAGTTATTAACAGCCTCTCTGTGCCAGGCACTGTGCTATGTAAGAAGGATGATGTGATAAATGAGACTGTCCTCAAGGGGCTCCAGTCTTGGGGAGGATGTAGACACATGATCAAACTGTTACAACATAATGTGCGAGGACCTGAGTGGAGGAATGTGCAACCGTTAATTGCCCCCTCCAATTCCCGGGCTCTTCAGTGTTGGTGCCATCAACATTGAAGACCTGATTGGAGCCTCTAGCTCTGTTCTTAATGCCATTTTTCCCTTTAATATTTGGAGCTGAGGCAAATATTAATGTACTAGTTTTTATGTACTAGTTTATGTACTAAAAACCCTTTAAGAGGTGTGCTATACAATTATATTAAATTATCTCTTAGCTTTCTTTTTATTCAGAATGATAATTCCTAACTTTTCAAAATTACCCTTTGTACACATTTCCTTCCTTATAAGATGAAACTGGAAATTTCTTTCATCCTGACATTAGGATTGATCATGTAATCTACATTTTAAATAAACATATTTCTCTCAAAAGTTTTCAAAAATATGTGACTCGAAGTACAATATGGTAAGACCTTTCCATGCATAGTTGAATACTCTTCTAGAATATTGTGGAGAAGCATCTAGATCAGTATGTTACTATCTTGCCTAGTTAATTAAAATAGAAATACTTCTTTTAGTAGAAAATTGCATTCTTTCTGCAGTGATGTATTTCTGAAAGATGATCTTCAAACAGTGCAAGCATTCTCTTTTCCTTAATGATTTTGGAAGAATAGATTTTGGAAGAATAGGTCAAGTATGTTTTCTTATCATGCATTGTTTTAAGAATTAATTATGCTTTAGTTATTTACCTACTTTTATTCATTCCAAGACTGATTTCTTTTCAACAACAGTAACAAACAAATGATCATTTAAATCATTTTGGAAATGCCATAAAAGTCATTCGAAATATCTTGAGTAGGGTTAAGATATCATATAGAACTGCTCAGGAAGTCTTCATAATTAATGACCCATTGTCTTTGGATGTACAAAAAATAGTCAAACAGATGACTTCAGAGGTCTTGTTTTTGTAAATCTTATTTCTGTTATCTCTGGCCTAACTACAACTTAAAAAAAAAAAAATCCCACCCACAAAACCTTAATATCCTAGATTTTTACAGTAAGAATTTTAGGTAGTGTGGATGCAGACATTTAATAAATTACCTCTGCCTCAGAAGACAACGCAGAAGGAGCTAGATATGTGGTGCCCTAGCAAATCTTCAAGTTTGAGGGGTGATTTTATTTTATTTTATTTTATTTTATTTTATTTTATTTTTTGTCAGTAGCTTATTAGTCTTAAGATTTTAAAAAGAAATGATTTTTAAATAGCAGTTGACAAAAGATTCAGATGATTTATAAAGAGAACTAGATGGTGAGAATCATGAAACACTGAACTGTGTTTCCGAGCGAGACTACAGAATCAGCTACTCAGGAGACTTTAAAAGGAGATCTATATCCTTTTAATAATGGCATTAATAATTATAGAGTGATATAGGGATGGTCCTTCAGGAGACAGGGAAATGCAGAGTGCTCAGGGTTTCTTCAATTTTGAAATTCTTTGACAAATGAATCTATTTTTCATAAAACTGTTCAGAACAAGGCTCAAGGCCCAAGGTTTACAATTTATTAAAAGGCTTATAAAAATTTATTTAGTTACTTCTAACAACAGCAAGATTAAGCAATGCAGAAGTCTGGAAATTGTTTTCAAGTTATGATTCAGGCCTTGTTTACGCTGGTTTCCCAACCTGAAGTTGCTATGTGAACTTTAGCAGAACTGTAAACATTGCCAGTTGGAGAAAGTGGTATGACCCAATTTCAGTATACATATGTAGTATTTACTTTAACACCTCGAAGCCTGGTAAATAGGGAGTGCTTTGTTCTGTTTTATGGGTTGGCAGGGTTTGCCATGCAGGTAGAATATATGCAGGTAGAATTTCATACTGTGCTAAATCAGAGCATTCTGAAAAACATGGGGCCTTGTAACAGGCCATATCTCAAAAAAGTTACTGCTGCAAATAAATGTGCCATTTTATAAAATTATACCTACTGTATCAGAAAAGTGTTCTTTCATGTCAGTGACATTTATGAGACTGCCATTTATAGGGAATAGGACATTCTCACACAGCAAGGCTGAAGAATGGTTTTGAAAACTGAGATATTCTCTGAATGATAAATGTGGTAGAAGTCTAAGATATTCATGTGGGAAGAGGCTCTCTCCATAGCTAGGTAGTTACTTTATAAAAATGAAACCTGAATGATTACGAAGAGAATAATTACTTGGTTATACTTATAGCATTAAGTCATAAGTGTTAACCATAAGATTATCAATATATTTCAATCTCTAGTCATGGATTTTCACCTCGTTAGAGTTGGACTATGCGGATTCATTGGTCCAATAGCCTTTATTTTACATATGTGAAAACTGAGGCTGAGGTGTTGAGCTTCTAGTTATAACTAAGAATGGAATTCTTCAGCCCTCCTCCCCATTCTGCATCCAGTTCACTTTCCATTACACCAGTCATCTTTTAAAGAAAGTTCCAGAATTACCATCCAGAGAAAAAATTACCTTCTTGCTGCCTCTGGACAAACAGGGAACCAAGGTTTTATTTATTCTTTACAAAAAATTACATTTCAAATAATATTTCTCTGAAAAAGCAGTAGCCAAACTATAGAAGGAAATTTAAACCAAGCTCAGGAATGGAAGTGGTTGCAGATCTCAGGACAAATTTCAGCTCTTGGTCAGGTAGTGACCTCAGATCTGAGACTGCGGAGGCTGCTGCACCTACACTCTTCCAGGCTCCCTCTGATGAGTACTACAAGATTGCTCTTATCCAGAAGTAAGATAGTGAGAGGAATCCAAAATCTTGTGTGACTTCTCTCCACCGTGGATGTGGAGATGAGAGTTTAAATTCCAGTAAGCTAGATGCTTGATGAATGGCTTGACTGATCCAGAATACCCTTGGCTGGCCTTTCCCTGAGGGGTGCAGGGGTGGGGGAGGGCGGGCGCGTGGGGGAGTTTGTGAGTACCTTTTTTTTTTTTTTTTTAAGGCGAGGCAACCCTTGGTCGACCTCACAGATTGCAAGGACCTTGTCAGTTGACAATCCCTTATTTTTTAATTTTTTTATTTTTTACGCCTACAGCACCTGGTCTTCCTAGGTGGTCTCCCATGCTGTGAGCACCTTCTTGCCAGCGCCAGCGGGCTTGGGGAGTGGGGTCCTGAAAGCAGGGTTTTGAGGTTGACAGAAGCATATAAGGGATGGTGGGGGCGCTGTATGGCGAAAAGTAGGAGGCAAATAGCCAGCAGTGTGACCCACCTGCGAGAGGGGCGCTTCCGAGCGCCTTCGGTCTAGGGCAGCTGTAGCTTGGCGCAGCTGTAGCTTGGCGCGCCGGGGCTAGGCTGCGACAGGGCGGCGCTTCGCGGCGCTCGAGCTTAGCGCTGCGGCTTGCGGCTTGCGGCTCGCAGCTCTCCTCCGTTTAAGAAGACCGAGAAGGGAGGGAGGGCCCGCTAGATTTCGCAAGATAAAGATGACTACAGCGTTTCCAGGAAAGAGTTCAAGTGGGAATCCCGGGCAGCTGGAAGGACCAGAACTTCCTGCTCTGGCTCTGCAGCTTTGCCACAGATGTTGCTGCAAAGTTTTTTAAGGGTATTCCCCAGAGCCCTTAGGATCTGTGCATACTAGGCAGATTGAGGCTTTTAGAGGCTGAGAAGGACCGCTTTACTGAATGAGCAGGAGGGGCCTCTTTGAGCAGCTGAGAAAGCACCACCTGGTCAAGGCTTCCAGGTATTTCTCATATTTTGCCATCTTGCTTCGATTCGCCTTAAAAGGTGACATCTTTCCCCTCTATCTGGAACCCCTGAGGCTCATAGCTTGGATGATTTTGAATTTGGAGGTTTTAATTTAGGTAGATTAAATCATTCGAAAGAAATAAGCCAAATGAAAGAAGAGAAAGATGATGATGAGGATACTTTATTGTTGATATATATCTATAGCTACATAATATTGCATAATGATGTGCAATAACACATATTGAATAATTGCACTGATTTGTCTTTTTATATTGGAGGAGCTCAAAAACCACAGCTATGGTGGTTTAAGATTTAACTAATGATGATAACCTATGAAGCAAAGTATGCCTGTACTCCCAAACTCTGTGGTTTAGAACCCAGAGTCCTCCCAATTTGGTCTTAAGTTCCATGGCACACTTGCCATGGACGAGGTGTTCGGTCACACCTCAGGCCTCTTCCCAGCACATTTGAGTCAACTTTCCCTTTTCCTGGATAGCAGCTCTTCCCAGAGCATCTCTGGAGTCAGCTCAGATTCCATGTCTTTCAAGAAGTCTTTTCTGAGCCACTAATTGCAATTAATCTTTTCTTTTTCTATATAGTGTAGTCTGTGCTTCTAGTACAGCACTAGGAAAAATTGCCTCTTAAAAATTTATTGTGTATGTATCTATTCTCCTGGAATGCAAGCTATGAGGGTTGACACCATATCCTTTTCAGCCTAGACTTCTCCAATGCATCTAGCACAGTGCTTTGCATATAATAGGTACTCATTACATTCATTAACGAATCTACTGCCAATTACATTAGAGCTTGAAAAAAGGTAATCTGATAGTATGAGCAAGGAAGAATTTAAAAAGGTATTCATCGATTTTATAGCATCAATTTTCCCAGTTTGAAGACTAAAAAGGGCGAGAAAGGGTGTGTAACTAGGAAAGAAAGCTTCCTGGTGTGTCCCCAAGAGGCCTCATGGTTGGTCAGTACAGTTTTGGTGACTTGCCCCTGGTCTAGCATCTGGCTCTAAGCTTCGTAGGCATAGAAACTTGATTCTTAGCACACGGAACCTAATACTGAAAACCAGGATGCCGATGTGCTGATTCGTTAGCTGTTGATGGACTATAAGGCAAATAGTTCCTGTGAAAATACAGGACCAGACATTCTAGCCATCACATTCTCTACTTGTAGGCACATACCATGGAAGCCATTTTATGCAGAAGGCTGCTCCCTAAACAGGGAAGAGAGTGATATGATTCTAAGGTTCCTGGCATCTGGCCATCCACTATGCATACCTTGGTGACATATCTGTCACCAGAAGCAGACAGATGGGCTGTATTGGACCAAAGTGACTCTGGTTTTTGGATACTATTGGGATTCATTATAAGTATACATAATGGACAATTATATTTCCAAATGGAACCTCCAACTAATAACAGGATCATTGCTTTATATGCTTATCATTATTAGGTGGACAAAAGAAGTCGAAGCCTGATTTTTAGGACAGGCATATATACTTCAATTATGTAAAGCTCTTTTCTTTGCCAAAGGCAACTAGAGTCCCAGAAAGAGAAGATTAAATTACTGGAATATGAAGGATAGGAATAATCATCTTTATTAGTACCAAACTTAAGAGGCATTTGACTTATTTATCTGTAGTTTAAAGATTGATTTTCCCCTGGGTCCTGGGAGGGACACACAATTCATAAGTCTCCTAGTCTTTCCTTAAACCCTTGCTGTAGGGGAAAATTAAGCTTTCAAAAATTCCAGCAACTCAAATACCCAAGGACTTGCTGTTGGCAGGATTTGTCCTTCTCCTTGAAGCCTTACCGGAACTCCAGATAAGCCTTCCCAGATGTTGCACATCAACAAAAAGTTTCTGTTTGGAGATTTCCACATTTCTGTGCCCTTAGTCCTTCCTGCTACATCCTCACTTGCCAGCTTGCTACTTCAATATCTCCATATGACAGAATTTAGGAAAGCGATGGAGTAGGCTTAGAACCAATGTTCATTAAATGTTAGTAAATGATTGAATAAAAGAGTTACCGTTGGAGCAATTGGAGTTTTGGTAACACACACACCTCTAGGTCCTTTTCACTGCTGAAGAAATGAATTTCGACTCAGTGAATATGATAAATATTTGTTTATTAAAAGCACATTATGAGATAGAAGGCAGGTCAAGCCTAAAAGTGGCTAGCCATGTGGAAATGAGGTTGTGTACCCTAAGGGGCAGGGAATGGGTTACAGCCTGGGAAGAGGGAGAAGACTGCTTTATATTTGGGGGCCATGATGGGGCCTAAAGATATTCCTAAGTGATTGGCAAGTGAGATCACCTTGATTGACACCTGGCTGCTATATAACTTTGTCTAGTGTACAGAATTCAGTCTGTTATAATTAGATTCATGAACTTCCAGGCATAGTCATGAGATTATAATGATGGTATAATGAGGCTGAAGTTAGGGGCAGTACTTTTTGCTCATGCGTTTGTGGCTAGTTTAGGCCAGCGGCTTTATGGCTTTTTTGTGCTCTAGGATTTGGGGTAATTTATAACCCTAAAAGGGAGGTATCTCTGGGAGGTGCTTGAGGAAAGTCTTCAAAGGAAATTTTATGGTTACAGAGCTGGGCCTCTATTCTTTTGTTCCCCTGTCACTCATTTCTGACTAGCTACCTAACAAAAGTGTGCCTTTAACATCTCGTATCTCCTTTTCTATGTCATTTTCCTCCTCTTAGGGAATTTCTTCTGTACAGTCTCAGGTCTTGGCCATTCCTCCCTCTTCCCCATGGCCTCTTCTTACAGTGCCTCACATGTTGTTATTGGGTGAGGTTTTCAACTGGTGCTGGCCCAGAAGGTAATTGACTTATAGTCTCTAATTAGCATGTATATGGAAAACTCTTTTTGACTAAAAGATTTGCCCTCTGTCTTTTGAGGGTGGAAATTAAAAGACTCCTGGAGATATCTCTGTCTAACCCAAAGAAAAGAATCTTCAATGATGGGGATTTCAGGCACTCTGGGAGATATTTTTGAATATGGGTATAATGAATATTTTGTGTTTTGCTTGCCCATCTTTTAGGGCCAAGACTAAGGATGAGTGAGGAATATAGGGCACAAAATTTAAGGAGGAGCTCATTTTCTAACCTAACCCTACATGAACCAGAAAAATGAGTGTTTCCTTAAATTTTGCCCCCTTGATGCTTCACTGACCTCCTCTTCTTCTAGCTTTGCAGACTCCATTTCCCTTTCTGCTAATCATATCCTCATTTGCCTTTGAGAAATACCCTTGCACAGTCTTAGTCCTTGTGGCTCAGGTGGAAGTGACAGCACTCCTGGGGTTTCAGGAATAGACCCATGACTTTGGCCTGACCAATCAAAGCACACAGCCTTGTCCATAGTGATTGGTTCAGTGATGACATGTGACCTAAGCTGGGCCAATAGGAATCTTTTGTGAAACAACCTAGAAAGAAATGTACTCTTTAGGGAGGGTTGTTGCACTGCTAGAATGTAAACCTGGTAACTGTGAGGAGAGAGCCAACCTGAGAAAGAAGTCACTTTAAAGGAAAGGAGAACAAAGAGATGGGAAGAGACAGATTTCTGAAACTGCCCCATACCTGAAGAGGGCTCTATACCCTGGGCTTTATAGTTACATGAGTTACTAATTGGGTGTCTTATTTGTATAGTCCTGACTAATGAAATGGGATTGAGTATGATGAGAAGGGCACTTGCTCAGTCTTGCTTTTCTAATCATACTGCCTACCAAGGTGATTTCATCACAATGTGCGATCAGAATGAGGATGATATTTGTTCTCTGAAAAAAAATAAAAATTAATGTTTTTGAGTTTTCTTTAGCTATGTGGAACTTAAGTAAACAATTTCTGTGGCTGAAGTTTCTCAGCTTCTTTCTTGTAGACTTTGAAATTTAATTTCTTGTCCCAGAAAATTTCTTTTTTAATTCTTTCTTACTCTGTGAGAAATGGGCTACTAGAATCCCTTTCTCCCTCCTCCCACTTCCCAAAGTGTAAAACTGCAAAAGGTAAAGAAACCCAGGCCATTGACCTGGTTTTACCCAGTTTTTAAGATTCCTGCCAACACAGAACAGGAAGTCAAACCAAACAACATTTTGCCACCCACTTGTACCCAAAAAAAGTCCCAATGGGAAAATATTCCAGACACTGACAATATTAGAGACTAGGCTAGGTGATGATGTCAGGAATGACAATAAAGAATTTAAAAATAAGACATGCCCTAAAGAACCTGATTCTATCACTAAGTGTTCAAGAGAAGGTAAAGCGGATGAGATGAATATGTGAGATGAGTGAATGATAATATTGGAAAATGTCATTGACTAATGGTAAAGGGCAGTTACTTCTGGGAACTGAAATTGGGCAAGAAATCCCTGTCCTCTTTATCTAAGTCTCTGATTCCCTGGGTCACAGAGTGTGTGTTAATTTTGGAAACTCTTGGGGCACTGGCAGGGCTCTGGACTACCACCACTAGAAACCTGGATGTGGCCCAGGCCATACCTGCTGACTTCAAATGAGGTCATTTAGCTATAATGTTATCAAACAATAAGATGTTCAAAGTAGTTTGAAGAGATATGAAAACATCTTAGTTGAGTTGATTCAACCGTGGGTGGTGGTTACTGGAAATTATTGGTAAAGGTGATACCAGGTCCAGTTAGTCTGTGCTTAGTGCCAGTAAAGGGTTGGATTTCCGTAGACTAAAAAGGAGACAAAAAAAATTAGAGTGGATGTAGCTTCATCTATTATCCTGTTTACCTTCCAAAAGAATTAGCAATGGGATGAGTATAAAACAGATTATAGGAGGAAAAGAAAAGAATGAGAACAATGAAAATATTAGGCTATTTTTTCTGCATATTTTTGATTATAAATATTAATTACTTGATAAGAGTTACTTTTCTTCCTTAGGATTGCCTTAAGATAACAATTAAACTCTTTCAATCATGCTGGTCGGGAAATATCAAATATAGATGATTTATTTTATATTCACAGATTATATGCCAAGTAATTGATTTAACTACTGTAGATTATTTTATGTTATGTAAAACTTCATTTTCAAGAATTAATTTAAATTATTTGAAAAATTGATGCACAGGAGCAAAATTCAAGATATTAAGGGGATACATTAAAGAGCATTTCCCTAGACACTGAGTTCTTCTGCCTTGAGGCAACCATCGAATCATGTTGATGATTTCTTAGACTCCTTTCATAGATAGGCTATGCATATAAAAGCATATATACTGATTCTTAAAAAATACATCTGGCAGCCTACTAGTCACATTCTCTATATCTTTCTTTTTTCATGTAACAATGTGAAAAAATTAAAATTACACACATACACACTTAGCTCCCATCTTGGCTTTATTTCCATAGCACTCATTTCTAACACACCGTAAATGAATTATTTCTTATGTTTATTGTCTTTTCACCTGTAATGAAAGAGCCCTGAGGACAAATAATTTTTGCATAATTTGTGCTTTGCTATCTATATAACACCTAGAATGATGACTGGCACATAATAGTGTCTCAGTAAAGGCATAATGAGAGGCACACTGAATTGTTATACTTTTTGAAAATACTGTGACTGTTGCTTGTTGCTCCTCCCCGCTTCAGCTAAATCAGTAACTCTCTTAAAACATGTTTCATTCTAGTAAGAAAACATCAAAGGATTATTGTAGGTAGTAATAAATCTTATTGAAAAAAATTTTTTTTCAAATATCGTTTGAATTATTTCAATAAATACTGTCGAATGAATGTGTGAATGGTTTGAAGGGAACACGATGGACTGATAGAAACCCATAAAAGGTATCTAGAGATTTAAGATCTTTGAAACCATTCATGTATAAAATGTATTGGTGAGATTCCACCTCTGCTCACCAACTAAAGCGGAATGCTCACAGAACCACCTCCACTGATTGCCAAATGTTTTTGTGCTAAAATTGTTCAGAAAAGGCCAAATGCCTCCAGCTACTTTATCTCTTGCTATTCCCAGGGTGCTGCTTTTTTTCAGACGCCTTTTTCATCCATCACCTTTTCGTTTAATTACTTTTTTTCCAACTTCATATCTCCTATGTCTGAAATAGCATTTTGTGAAAATATAATAGAGTCTTTTTCCAGGCGTTTTTCTGAAAGTGTCTCTGTAGTGAGATATTGCTTACCAAGTCCTGGGAGTTTACAGTAAACAGGCTATAGAAGGATGGCCAGCATTCATTATGTAAATGAGAGCAGAGGCGTCTCTTCACATTATGGAACTGCACAGGAGTCACTGAAAGAGTTTCGATTCCTCAGAAGTGGCATCTGCGTTTTTATGTAATAACTGGAAAAGGGATGTGGACATGTGCTTTCGATTGCTGCAAGTAAAAATACTTTTATCATTAAAAAAAGGAGGATGACAAAAACAAAATAAATGGCTTACTCTACTGGATCATTTTAGATATTTGATTTAGTTAGGCTAGTGGCTATTTGGGAATATTAATTTGTGCTTTTTTGCATTTTGTAAAGCAATGATTACATGATCCAGTTTATACATGAGGAAGTCCACAGGGAAATAATATTTGGAGGCAGTTAAAAGGGAGGTTATAAATTTTTATGTCATTTAAATGCGAATTACTTAAAACCCTAGGTCAGAACTATTTTAACTTTGAACTGAAATCCAGGGCTATTCAAAGCTTAATAGCTATTCCCCAAGAAAACCATTTATAAATAAGAGAAATATTTTCATTGAACGCTAGAAATCTAAATAGAGGAGTTTGTCAAATCTCACCAAAATTTATTTGCTAGAAATAAAAGCTTATTTATTTAGTTATTTATTTGTTTTGGTGGGGGTTGGCATCTATCAATCTTGGTGCCCCTTCCTTGTCTTTGAGATAAAGCCTCCTTTGACCAGAGGGAATGAGGCCTAGGAAAGGATGCCTAAGAAACCCACACTTATTCAGTCAAGTTTGTGGACTTTATTGTGGGTGTGCCTTGAAGACCCTCACTCAGGCATGTTTTAGTTAAGAAGTCCAATTTTCAGGCTATGCTGGAAAGGAACAAAGGAAGAGACAGGAAAACTAAAACAACTATGAATAACAGGCATAGTGACTCCAAATATAAATGTCTGGGGTAATTTATTGCAGGGTCAAAATAATCAGGAAATGCTGAAGGAATTACCATATATATCATAATATAATTTATCTTTATATTGATAATCCTATTATGCCCAGAAAACAATCATGTTTTATCTATTCCAATAATATAAGGAATAGTCTAAAAACCATTTTAATGGCATTTCTATCCAAAATGATTATAAAAAAAATTTAGTCAATTTTAGATACGGATCTACCTTCCTTCTCCCTTAAGTAGTACTTACATAGTTACCACATCCACCCTTTCATAACTAACGCCTTTCATACTTTCACTTCAAACACCTCATTTTCTGATCATTTCTTATTCATCTAGCTCATTTACTCTGTTTATCCCACTCTTGCTAGTTTTTAACTTCATCAAGACCTCCAATTCCCTATTCTTGTTATTTATCTTTTATATTCATCACTTGTTCTTTCTTCACCCATCTTTTCACTTTCTTCTTACCAAGCTGAGATTTTGTATATTACTGTGACTATTTTCTTGCAAATGCTTCCTGATTCTTGGGCCAACTCTGTCCATTTTCCCTGCTTGGCAAAGTCTCAGCCCCGGTTTCACCCAACTAATTGCCCACTTTACACCAACATTTAAGCAGCTAAATGTTGTTAGAAAAAATCAAATAATTGTTCTGGCTCATCATTTCAAAACCATGACCACATATGGCAAAGGCATACCACACTAAGTGCCATCCTACTGTACTTGCCAAGCATATTCAATTCTAACTCTTTGAAATTACTCCTTAAACCTCTTCTTCCCTTCCACTCATTCATGCTACAATCTCACTACTATCTAATTTTCCTACCACTAGTTCTAAGAGCCTACCATATTCACACTCATACTCTGCAAAGTCTGTTTGCCCCTATCTAAGGCCATTCCCTACAGATAAACTCAGGATACCATCACATGCTACCTTCATAAAGACTTCATTCCTGCAGTTATTCTCTTCCTTTCCCTTGACAGGCACTCAAGTAATGACTTAATGCATCAACTTTGAACATTTGTTTCTATTACAGAATGTTTGCGCATTACAGTTGCTATTGCTTCTACTTGGAGAGGTCTTTTCTCAGATCTACAAGTGATTGCCTCATTATTCTATTCTTAGCTCAACTTCTCTTCTTCTAGCCTTTAATGACCTTCTTAGCTCAAATTATCTTTCCACCTTTCAGGTAGGCGCTACATATCAACTACACAATTTTATTTTCTTTGCTGTTCATATTATCTAAAAGTATCTCATTAAAAAAATTGATGTGTTTATGTATTCCTTATTCCACAGGAGTGTAAGTAACTTCTTGAAGGCAGGGACTGTCATCTCAATTCTGTATTACTGTATGACTAAAGAACAGTGCCTGGCACGTAATAGGTGCTCAATAAATATTGACCGATGGATTGACTGACAACTTAAAGGTAGTTATTTCAATAATTTGGAAGATGTTTATCCATGCCGAATAAAAGATATATGATTGTATTTACTCCTAACAAACCTATTTCTGGAAAGCTAATGCATAATAATGATACCAATACCACTACTAAGAAAATGCTTACATATAACTTTTTATGTGCCAGACACTCTTCTGAACACTTTCCAAGTATTAAATTATTTAAACCTCTCAACGTCCTCCCTGAGTCAGGCACAATTATAACTCTGTTTTACAAATTGCACAGAGTAAACTGGCACAATTAGTTGCTCCCCAAGCTCAGGTTTCACCGTTGCTTCAGTGGCAGAAATATTTAGTAGTGTTTATCCAACATGAATCTATCAGGTCATCACATGTGTAGGTGGTACTTTCCATAAGAAGGAGCAACCATTTAGTATAATGCATTAGGAAATCTTGTAGCAACCACTGGTCGTGAGTGCACTATACGTTAGGAGCTGTGCTAGGCACTGAGGGAGATACCGAAGAAGACTAGGACAGGGGCTTTTCTGGAAAGACAGGATTACTCTCTTTAGTAAGTCTAAGAAGGACTATACATCTACAAATACAGTATTCTGTCATTAAATAAAATAAACATAGATTGATAAATATTTATACCTTAGCATGCTTATTTCTAATTTTTAGATGAATATGCTTTCTATTTTGAAACATGAAAAATATTTGTAAAGTTAGAGATGTGGACAGCCACAACACCATACCTTGGCACCTAACTTTCAAAATCTTGGGATATTTGAAGGGTGTTGGATCCAAAAAAGAATATTCATATTTGGGCATCAGGCAGTGTTTTCCCTCTCTTGAACAATCTGACTGCAGGCATTAGTTGGCCTACCCAGTTCAGATACCATTTTTCTTTGTACTACATTAAGAGTCCCCTTTCCACTATTTCAGGACTTTATGTAAACATGAAAGTGTTAGTTTAAAAGAGTTGGCTACATACCACTAGATACGCTATAAATTATTTAAAACTCACAGAGAAATAATTTAAGAACAAATATAGACAACATATCTTAAATCAGTCATAGCTTCAGCATGGGTTGGATGATACATAGCCTATTTCACTAAAGAACTGGGAACACCCTTAAGCACCAGTGACTAAGGAAACATCTGTCTTCATTCTGTTTTCACATTCTACACTGGCCCACACCCTCAAGGGCTGGCCTGGGCATATCTCATTTCAAAGAATATTACCCGGAGTTCCTGGTTTGTGTCTAATTTCTCAAAGTTAAGTCTCTAAAATATCTTAACTTTCTGTCTCATCTATATAAGCTGTACCAACTCTATTTCAATTCTGTAGCTACATATATTCCTGGTGTTTATTGCACAGATCTGCAAATGCTAGGAATTTATGATGTACAGTTTTTAAAAATATAGAAGTATCTACCAATACTGTCTGTAAGAAAAAAAAAAAGCTTTATGCTTTGCATTGCCTCCAGTCATTTCTTACCCAAAGCCTCTGTAGCCAGAGTATGTGGACTTTTAGGACTTTGGTGTAGTAGGCTGCATTGTGTCCCCTCTAAAAGACATATCTCAGTCCACACCTGTAGTACCTGTGGATATGACCTTATTTGGAAAAAGCATCTTTGAAGATGCGGTTAAGAATCTTGAGATGAGATCATCCTGGATTGAGGTGGGTTCTAAATCTAGTAATCAGTGTTCTTATGAGAAAGGAGAAGGAGATTTGAGACACAAAGATGCAGAGAGAAGAAGGCCAGGAGAAGATAGAAGCAGACATTGGAATTATGGAGTCGCAAGCCAAGGAATGCTGAGGGTTGTTGGCAGCCAATAGGAGCTAGTCGAGAGGCATGGAACAGATTCTCCCTTTGAGCCTCTGGTGGGAACCAACCGTGATGACATGTTGTTTTGGGGCTTCTGACCTTTAGTACTGCAGGAGATAACTTTCTATTGTTTTAAGCCATGGTTTTATGATAATTTGTTGTTACGGTTTTAGGAAACCAATATACTTGGTTTTAGGTGGGCAAATAATAAATTTTGGGTTGAGTAATGCCATCAAAATCTTGCCTATTACTAGTCATTGTTTCCTTTATAGTCATTTACTGTCTCATGCATCATTAAATGCCCACTTTGGCTGTAGTACCTGGGTTAAGGACTGTTTCTCCAAATCTTTATAACAAAGGCAACCCAATCCCAACAACAATCAACCAAATAAGCAAGAAATCTGTACTTCCTTCTTGTGGTTTTGCTTTTCGAGTATTTCATATGTTTTACATATGCTCTTATTATAAAATTCCAATATCATATTTTATTAATACTTTAATGAACAATTCTCAACTTATAATTTTGGTGAAACCAATCTTTCTTTTGGTAGAATTTTAATCCAAGTATTGCAGAGAGAAACATACTCGGCAACATGACGTAGACACTTAAGACTGTCATTTGCACATTATGGGTTTTCATGTTAGGCCGAGGTAACTGAAGGAAGTCAACTGCACTCATCCTTCTTCAGGGCCCGTCTGGGGGGCCAATTAAGTGGTAAAGTAGATTTCTTAGATGTTTTTTCTCAGAGGCATCGGAGATGCCCACATCCATGGACTTCAATCTTTCCCTTGCCAGCTGCAATGACAGCTCTGTCTGTGCTCTCTGATCACTCAGTGAAGTCTTAATAGTTGTAGAAGGTAAAAGCTTGTATTAATTTAGTTAATTAGCACACTAGGTGAACAGCAATTATATTTGCGATGTTTATAAAGGAGAGAACTAGAGGTTCTTAACCTGAAGTCTGTGAATTCAAGTTCACAGAAAAAAAATCTTTATTTTTATTAATCTCAAAATGAAACTTAGCATTTCTTTCAATTACGAATGTTGGCTCAAACCATGGAGCCAAGGAGTGCTACAATGAATTACTATATACCTGTGATTCTGTCACAATAGAAATCATAGCTATTTTTGTATTTTCTTATACACCATAGTTTTTTGAAATGTTCATGCTAATTACTATGTTAGAATTATGGTAGCTATTAACTTCATTACCCATGTTGTTATTTAATATATTAATAAAGATGTTACATATTACCATAGCACAAAATTTAAAAAAATATTTTGATAGCTGTATTCAGTTGCCTTTTAGTGTAATTCGACTTCAGTTACTTTTCTGAACTCATTTTATCTTATGCACTTATAAATTTTATTCTGAGAAGGAGTCCATAGGCTTCACCAGAAAGCCAAAGAGGTCTATGGCACAAAAAGTTTTGTGAACTCTGCATTAGCTCTTAGAAAGAAAGACAACTGAAGTCTGAGACCCCCTAATCATTCACTTTTTCAGATAACTGGGTTGTTTAGCACATTTCCTTTCAAAAGCACAGATAAATGGCAATAAGTGACATTCCAGTTTTTCAGAATGATTCAGGTTCTTGTTTTCTTTAATTGTTTTACATTTTATTTACATTTTGTATAACAGCTCCACCCCCGCCTCACCGCTATCACATTGAGCAAGTTTTATAAGGATTTCTGCCGGAGGGTACAGTAGTTTATAATCATTAATCATCCTCAGCTCTCAGTTTTGATTTTGGACGTGTGAGAAACTTTTTAGCCTTGCTCACGTACTGACCTATCCTATTTGATTTGTCACTGGAAACAGGAAGCATGCTACCCTTGGGATGTTAGTTCTAGAAATTACAGTCATTTTATGGCAAAACAGGGACATTAGAGGAAGGTCATGTGCAAAGGGTGTCATGGAATTTCCTTTATAGAAATGAAAATGCTCTATGTTTATATTACTTTGACTTTCATTATAGCAAATTATTCTGCTGATGGTATGGCTTCTGAGTGTATCGGTGTGGATGAATTAACTTGGATATGACATGTAATTATATTCCTCTGATGTTCAAGGCAAGGGAAGTGCATTGTTATTTTTGGCTTTCTTTAGGGCTAATGGCTATAGAATGCTTCTTTCCTTCCTTCCTTCCTTCCTTCCTTCCTTCCTTCCTTCCTTCCTTCCTTCCTTCCTTCCTTCCTTCCTTCCTTCCTTCCTTCTTTCTTTCTTTCCTCCCTCTATCCTTTCCTTCTCTTTGTTTCCCTTCATTTCTTCTTTTCTTCTTTTCTTCATTCCCGACTTCTTTCCATCCTCCTCCTTTCTCTTCCTTCTCTTTCATCTCTTTTGGCCACTGTATCCTAGTGAATGGGATAATATTAACTAGTCTTACACAGATTTCGCAATATAACTATTTAAGACCCTGGCTTCAAGTAATGGAAACCAACTCTTACTAGATGAAAGGAAATGAAATACAAGACTAAGAATATAGCTTCTCAAAGGACTAGAATGGGGATGGCAAAGCCACTAGGTATTTCTTTCTGTCTGTAATTTGATTCTCTTTGTGCTTCTATTTCATCCCTCTCTCTTCAGACTCTTTAACATTTGTTCTCAGAGTGGAATGTGGTCCCTCATAGGTCCTAAATTTACATACTTTATATCCTGGCACATGGAGAGACAAATTTTCCCTATATTAGTGTCAACTGCCAAAGTCTTCCTTTAGGAAATATTATTTTCTGGCTTGATTTAGTGTATACTTCATTCAGTGTATACAATTAACTACGGCCTGAGTGGAAATGTATGTGGCACATGGCTGCCCAAAGCTAGACATATCTGTGAGGATAAGGGGAAGGGCAATTCTCAGAGAAAGGAGAGGGGGTTAATAATTGATGGGTTGAGAGGATTCCCAAAGTGGGTTCAATCGGAACTGGGACTCAATAGTGGGATAATAAAGAAAAGCTGGTTTGTTTGCTTACTAGCCATGTGGTCTTGGGCAATTCACTAAATGACTAATATTTCACATTGTTCCTGGGGGAATTAAATGAGACAATAATCTTTAAAAATACTCTGTAAATTATAAAGAACTATGAAATAAATGTTTATTGTTATTATCGACATACTTGGTCAGTATCATAAGATACCTGTAAAAACCTGGGAATTAAGAATTTTCTCTTTATAAATTGTAAAATTAGTCCTTGTAAAGGACAGGGAGTCTCCAATGCCAGAAAGACTTTAATATTTTTTAATATATTAACTTATCTAATGAGTGAATATATTAATCAGTAAAGCACTGAGGCAGACTGAAATCTTATCGTTTGATGATAGATTCTATTAGTCATAATTGCAATGCCCCTTCCTCCAATAATTCTTTGATTATTTAATCAACAGTAACCTCCTCTTCTGAACTCCTATATATATTTGTTCAACGCCTTGCTCAACTATCATACTGGAGAGATTTATTAGCAGGCTTGAATTGACAGAAGGACAAAACATAAATACCTTTTGAATAAATCAAACACATTTTACTTAAGACTACAGTACAAAGTGCAGTTAATAAATGGAAGAAAGATTAGTGTCAACATCTAGCACAAAGATGTAAGCTTCCTAGTGCCCCCATCTAATCAGGGATCACACAATTGTGAGTGCAGATTGCAGGTCTTTCTAGAAGTGTAAACTAGTCCCTTTTCATGCCTAGTGTTTCTGCATAAGGCTAGAGAAGGCCTACACATTGTCTGTTCTGAATATGTGATGATACTCCCTCACTTGGTCCAGGTATACCTCATCAATCTCGACATTTTATATAATGCAAATATGATTTGCAGTATATTCCTCATCTATTACCCTCAAACTCTTAAGGCTAGGTCAACTGATCCAGCCACTTCTTGAACTCTGGTTATAGAAGCAGAATAGGTATCAGTTCCCCAGAATTCTTTGGATTCATACTAAGAACCTCTGAGATCATCTAAAGAGCATATCTTGGAAGTCTTAGGGCATTTAAAAAACAGATAGCCTTGTTATATGCACACCAAATTATTTTTGTTGTTGTTAACCAATGAATCTTTATTATTATCCAAAACATGGGTACCTACTCCTTCTACACTCCCTTTTTTCCTAGAAACTTCTACTTGTCTTTTAAAAACTTAGACTGTTTATCACCTTTTCTGTGACATCTCCCTAACATTCTCCATGAAGTTGATCAATCCCCTTTTATAGCCCCAATAGTGATTTGGACATAGCTCTAGAAGCACTGTTTCACTATGTAATAATCATATATCCTCCTCTAAACTGTGAGTTTATCTAAGGCTTGAACTACGATTTATTTATTTTGTGTTCCTTTCAGGCAGCTAAAGCTAGAGTATGTTCATCATAAATGTTTAGTGTAGGAATGAATTCTAGGCTCTAACCTCCCCCCTGAATGCATGGTATTATAATAGAATCCACAGGTGAATGTGATTAGCAATATTCTCCCACAGAAAAGCAACATAACATACTAGGTAAAAATATGGCCTCCTGAACTAGATTGCTTGGGTTGAATTCTAGATCTGATACTTATTAGCTGTGTGACCTGGGTCAAGATACTTAGCTTCTCTGTGCCTTGGCTTCTTTGTGTGTAAAATGGAATATTAATAGTACCTACCTCATTGACTTGTTGTTAGTATTAAATGAGATAATATTTGTAAGATACCTGGAGCGATGCCTGGCTAATAATAGGTTCTCAGTAAATATAACTATTGTGACCAGAAAAGGTTTTAATATATGGTTACTGAATTTAGTAAATTAGGGAAAAAGAAAAGAATAGAATGAGGCTTTCTGCTCTATTGTAATAATGATTTTACTTGTTTTTATCCTTCCATTGATTTCTCACAGGTTTTCCTTTCTTTTTTCCTTCTTCTTTTTACTTTTCTAATCCCATTTCCTTTCTTCTTGAGTTGAGTGGTAAGAGGTGTTAGTAATAGAGTCAAAATTGGGAGTTGAAAAAAACAACAGTTCTTGGAAGTCACTAGGTTAAGTAGAATAGACTACAGTAATATACGAGTTTGATATACATGAGCAATTTGGAAAGGTTTCCTAAATGTGGGCCTAAAAGCTTTCAGGAGGAGTATCCAAATATGAAAAGAATGTGAATTGGCCTGAGTCTAAATACGTTTGATATATTTTGCCTTTTGTAGCTATTTAATAGCTCTTTGTTTAATGGAAATAAAATACTTCTACCATTCTGGGTGAGCTGCACTTCTTGTTTATAGATTTAGGACTTTAAGGCTCTAAGTTTGAGATTTCCTTATTTATAAAGAGCTTCATACTTCAACGTGTGCACGTGTAAATCTTTCATCTTTTGATCATTATGTTAATTTCGCTTTTGGGGGGGCTAATTTTTTTCTATCTTGCTGTTGATATAATTTGGTCATTGGTAATTGTACAAAGTATGATCTAGTCAGGGCTGTTTGTACTGTTTGTCCTTAAAATTCTAGATATATTTGACTACCTCCCTTCAATTCCTTATAGTATAGCAGGTGTGTACTACAGAGCAGAACATAAACACAAAATTTTTCATTGGAAACTGATTTACTGTTGTTGTCTAGAATTTTCTTTCAGTTCTAGATTAGGACAATGCCAAAAAAATATGCTTTATTTAATGCTTTTAGCTTAAGCAGCCCTGTTCATTGAAAAACAGGTATTTGTATAGTTAGTAGTAAATTTTAAGTATGTTTCCTAATCCCTGCAATTTTACCGTCTTTCCTATATGATCAATTGTTATAGGAAATCAAGATTACTGTGTTTGAGTGAGATGGATTTCCAGTCTAGAGTTAAGACTGAAATGTTAAATGCATTATTCAAGCACTGTGAAAAAAGCCTAAAGTTAAAAGATATTTTAAATGGATCTTACACGAAGTAACTTTGTTTTTAGCAAGTAGAATGTTTGGTTTGGATAATGAGATGCACACGAGAGAGAAGTATATATACCATGGTAATTGGAAGCTACAACAAAGCTATTCACAAATGACTAGAAACAGATTCTGGTGACACATTAACCACAAAGGTGAAGCTGGAGTGGCTTATAAGCCCATCAAAATCAATGGTAATAGAGTATACTTGTTCACAGAATTCTTCTATTTAAAGATGCTGGACAGATGCCTCACAAGGTCAATGAGAAACACATGTTAAATGAACTGTTCCCTTGGTTTTCTTCAAGGCTTCATTTAATAAAGGCATTCAAATAAAATGTCCTTGTTTTTTTACTTTTCAAGGTGTAGCAAAGCAGAAACTTTGACTAAGTCCTCCATTTTCATATTTTCTGGGATAGTACTATGTATATATATTTTTTGAATGTATATTTACTTTTTAATGCTCGATTTGAGTAAGTCAGTAAGTTTCTGACACAAAATTTAATGTGTCAGTTCTGGCATCAGTGAAAATACCATTCTATTTATGGATACATGTTTATTATGGATAACTTTTTTGGTGATGAAGAGGTCGAGTGTGTGAAACTTTTGAGAAAATAAGAGATTAAGAGGCATATTTCCATTTCCTATGGTTAGTCCCCATGAAAATTAACAAGTGATGATAGATAAATTTAGATTCAAAGATCTAAATAACTAAATCTGACTAACAAACTATAACATTTGCTTATGTGTGGGGGTGTGTGTTTGTTTGTTTGTTTTTTGTTTGGTGTTAAGGGGGTAATGTGAGAGTAGGGTCTAAATGTGTAATCTGAATTTGAAAGAACTTCTTTTTAATACTTTTTAAAAAATATTTTGTATTCCTGGCAAAATATATATAGCATAAAATTTACCATCTTAACCATTTTTAAGTGTACAGGTTAATAACATTAAGTTTACTCATGTTTTTGTGCAATCACAATCACCATCCTCTGTCTCCAGAACTCTTATTGAATACTTTTTGTGAGGTAAATTCTTATGTCACTAATTTAATCTACTGACTTTGGAAATCAAGGAATAGAGATACTTTATAAGAACTATGAATCATAATAAAGGTAGAATTTAGTGTTGTACAGTTGGCCTGAGTAGAAAAAGGCAAAAAAAAAAAAGTTGGACTGTGTTTCATGTGATTTTGTGGTAGGAGATAAGCACCGTTTGGCAAAAAAAAAAAAAAAAAAAAAAAAAAAATTATCTGGCCTTGTCCCTATAAAATTTCCATCACTAAAACCTTGTTATGGGGTTAACTGTCAAAGATTAAATTAGATGCTCTGCTGTGGCTTTGGCCACAAATCAGATGAAAGGGCAGGAGTCATAATTTCTTTTCAGAGGGTCGGGGGAGAGGCTGTTGACAGCTCTCCAGAGGTTTGAGGACCCCTTCTTGCTACAACCTCATGCCTCCCATGTGCGTCATAGGCAGAAGAATTTTAGGTCATAGAGAGATCTCTATATTCCCAGGTAGAAGCATTCATTACCATGTACTACATATTCAGAAAAGTGCTAAGAAGGATGAGTGGCTGATGCCAGGACTTGAGATCAGGGTAATCTGATCTAGTTGGTAATCTTTGAGCAGGTGTGAAAGAGTCTCTGTTTCCCTTTGTACTAAGGGAGAGCTTAAAGCTGATATTACAGGAAAGGAATGGGCTGAAGAGTGGCCAGAAGTGGGAAGAGCACATATTTTCCCCGTATACAGCAGATCCACGAGTATTATTTACCATTTTGTTCAACGTTGTTTTGTTATAACATTAACAAGATGCCCTAGGAACTTAATTCTTGTTTATATCAATTAGCCTATAGTAAAATTGATTTTGTTATATGCCATTTCACTTCAAGTTGCAGAGCCTGTCACTGATGTTAAGTGAGAACTTACTATAATTATCTCATTAAAAGGATTGATATATAGTATATTTTCAAAAGTTAGGTAGTGACCCAGTAATGATTGTGAGATCAATAGTAGATTACTATCAACATTTTAATAAACAGAAATAAAAGATAGTAGAGAATAATGAGAGCTGCTTCATGAAACATTTTTTTAGATGTGTATCATTTATGTGTATATGTGTGCATGTGGGTATTATAAATGGGTGTCTGTGTGAAAATGGAAAATTTATTTCTTGCCAAAATGTCATCTACAAAAAGTTTGAATCTATTGAAGTCAAAAGTGCTTGGTTCTAAATTTACGGAGTCTAATTTCTGTAGGTATTTACTAACATCTGGGTGCAATTAAGTCATAGCTGTAAACTTTTTCCAGCTTACTCTGTTTTCAGATAATTAACTCAAGCTAATAGAGCAGTAATCAGTATGTGAAAATGGCAATTCACTACTAAAAATAGCTAATATTCATTGTATTGCCCAGTATTGTTCTAAGAGTATTCACTGTATTGATCTTTACTACAGTTGTTTGGGATAGGAAACATTACCGTCTTCATTTTGCAGATTAAAGAATGGAGGCACCGAGAGCTCTGATAACTTGTCTAAGCTACAAAGCTGTATGGGGCCAAGCCAGGATTCTAACCCAAGCATCTGACTTCAGAGTCTATGATCTTGACCACTACACTATACCACTTCAGACTATATTAAACAGAACTATTTTATAAACAAAAAATTGTTATATTTCTAACATCACATGGTGGATTTGAATCTTTGATAATAATCTGTTCAAAGACTGATATAAAGTTATTACTACTGTTCTCTGATAACTCCATTTTAGAGAATAGTTGCCAGTGACTCGACCCTTACTCGCTGGTCTGGTGCAAAGATGTAGTGTGACGCTGTCTAAAACTTGGCTGTCTCATAGTTCATTCCTGTCTGTGTGAAGAGGAATGGTATCTGTGAACACTAAGTAGTGTTTATTGAACAAGTTGACATTTATTTCAAATTCTCAGACATTTCCAATTGGTAATGGAAATGTGGCTGCTTAATGGGGCCCAGTGAGTGACTATGACATTGTTTTACCCAGAAAACAGGTAAGGATTATTGAATGCCACTTTTCAGGAATAAATTTATATATAAAAAATAGAGTTGAAATTAGAAATGAACCAGGTGAAGCTATCCAGTTTGAATGGTTTGAATCACTTTGAATAGTAAATATGTACTGTTTGTATCATTCACAGACACAGACTCATTTTTATCCTGAGGACTTATTATTTCTGGGTGAGTCAGAAGATTCATCTGTTAGTATCTGGATCAGTGTGCTTGAGGTCTGTTCCTGAACCCACTATACCTGTTGTGCTGTAGCTAGCTGAAATTGCTGGAGTATTAGCAACCCAGAGTGGCCCTCCAATGACTCATGGAGACTGGTGTATAAATACCCCAGTTTCTTCATACCCATTATGGGAAGAATTAATTCTGAAGCATAGATTAATTCAGAGATTCACTGCCACCCTGTATAGCTGCTGATGGTTGTAAATTAACTCCAAATTTTCCTCCTCTCTGTCATATGACATTGCAGATCCCCCATTAAAAAGTGGAGTTCATTTCCCCAACCTTGGATCTAGGTGGTCATGTGAACTTGCTTTGGCCATTGGGAGATTAGCAAACATGAAACAATCAGAAGATTGAAAAGTGCTTTCTTGTTGGGGTTTGTTTTCTTGTGGCTTTTTTGAACCTCAGGCTAGGCTGTTGGAAGATGAGAGGTGGACTTTGAGACCATCTATTTCAGCTAAAGGTTCCTAGACCAACCATTAGACATTTATGTCTAACCACTGAAGACCATCTAGCCCAAGAAGAGCTGCTAGCTGAATGCAGAGATTAGTTGAGCTTGCCCAGACAGGGAGAATTATTTGAATGACTCACAGAAGTATGGAAACAATACATGTCATTTTTTTAACGTCAGTAAGTGTCGGAGTGGTTTGTTATGTGGCACAAACTATCCAGCATACTTGTTTAACAACTTACTGTTTATTGGCTGCCTTCTCTTCCCTGTATGTCTCTCCTATTCTGCTATTAGAGTTTGCTGAAACTTCCAAGTAAATATTCACTTAATTTCTTGCCTCAGGATCTACTTCTTGTGGAACCCAAGTTAAAACAATCTTTATTTAATTGTTACACACAGTGAAATCATTTTTTTTTCCTTAGGAATTCTCTGTAGGGATTGTTAGTTAAGTGGCACTGAACAAGAAATAGAGCAACACCAGACTGTGCTCATTTGAACGATCCCACAGTGCTCTCAGCCCTGACAGGCTCACAGGTTGGAATGTTCTCTCCTGGGCTGACACAACTTCCTGATTTCCTCAAATCAGAGTGTAACGCATGATCTTAGTTCTTCCCCAGCAAGACAGTAAGGATCCTTTCATAAACCATCAGGTATAGAAAAGTTTCTCTTCGTAGGCTGGAATGACAGTGCAGATTTGATCTCATTCATCTTTGCAATGAATGAGGCAAAGGTAACTATTTCTATGAAACTTTACTCTGACTCTTTCTTCTTTAATCAATGTAATTTGAATGAAAAAGAATTTCAAAAACTTAGCAGTGACTTTATGAATCAAAGAAACTCAATTTCCTTTGAGTTTTCCCCAGGTAGCAAAAATAAATAGAAAACTTAGATTCTATTGTAAATTGATAACGAGAAAGCAGACAATCTACCAGGTAAAACTGCAAAAACAAAAACAAAAACAAAAACACACATATATGCAAAAAACAAAACTAATTGTTTTTGATATTGTGGCAAAAGGATGGGTGTGTGTGTGTGTGTGTGTGTGTATTGAGGAGTATGAAAGCTTGAGATAGGGAGAAATTAAAAGAATTTACGTTTGAAGGATAGATAAATTAGTAAACTTACAGTGATTTTATAAATACATTAATACAAATAAATTTTTGAGTGTGATTATGTGGATCAAAATTTCCCAAATGTTCTTTTTTTCACAAACTATGTGGTGATTATATGAATTTAGTAACATAATTTATCACCATATATCAAAAATTAGTATGGTGATTAATATCTTAAATGCAGTTAAAACTTATTCTACTTATGCCACTTCATAAAAAGTACTATTTATCAGAAGTACAGTCTTCTATTCTTGATTACTTATTGTACCAGCATTTTTCTCTGGGGAATTTTGCATTTGCTTGACAAATGACTTCAGGACCATTAATATTACTTTGGTTTCCCATTTTAGCACTCTGACATTGGTTCTCTACACCAGTGGTTGTTATTTATTATCATTTTAAGGTGGAAAGATAGGACTATATTTCTAAGAAGCATCATACAAATTATTCTCTGTCATTGCAATAAACAGCTACTTTTCCACCAAGCTTCTACTGCACATAAAGTACATTTTCCTTATCATATAGTTAAAAATATATAGCATTTTTAATTAAAAGGCAATATACATTCATTATAGCTGATTTTTGGAGTAAAAGTGTAAAGGAAATAAATAAAAATTGTGTAGAATTCAAATACTTAGGAGCAGCCACTAATAATGTTTGATGTATTCCTTCCAGAATTTGTTTTTGTGAAAAATGCACATTTATTTTTTAACTAAATTAGCATTATCATATATTAAAAATCAAATACATTTTAAACTTAAAACTATAGTGTAGTTACCTTTCAAAACCTCTAAATACTTTAACCTCATGTTAAAGGCTTCATCATATCTCCCTGAATGGAAGTTCATGGCTTATTTTACTCAACCCCTATTGTTAGACATTTATGTCATTTCCAAGTTTTCATGATTGTGATTACACAAAATCCCAAAACCTTTGTAAATGAATTTTTCTGCACATCTATGATTATTGTCTTATTCTGAATTCCCAGAAATAAAATCATTAGATCAAAGAGTAATACATTTTTGAGGCTTCTGGTATAGGTATATTTTTTTTCTCGAAGAGATCATCCCTATTTTCACTCTCTAAGGGTACATTTTAATATTTTTGTTGCTCTTGGCAACATGAATTTTATATTCAATTGTCAACTAGTATGAGCCTCAACCACTAAGTAAAATAAGAATCTGTCTGTCTGTCTGTCTGTCTATCTATCTATCTATCTATCTATCTATCTATCTATCTATCTATCTACCTACCTACCTACCTACCTTTCTATCTAATCTATCATCTGTCTACCTACCTACCTACCTACCAACCAAGAAAGTAACATAAGGACACATATATGTCATGTATTTATTCTCACAAATTATACTTTATAAAAGAAAACTGATATTTAGCAGCGGTATGAATCTTTCTCTCTGGAACACTTTCTCATCCAAGCCTTTTGAAACCTGGTCTTCTATGCTTGTCCAGTGTGTCTGATAAGAATGGCAGGAAAAGCACCTGCCATTATCAGGCATGAATGCTTCAGAGCATTCTGTGCCCAAGCCATATTTTTTCGGAGATCATATTGCAATCTTCTTTGCAATTGCTGTATAAATAAGAATGACAGTTGTACTACGGCTTTGTCCCATTCTGTTGCAAACAAATGGGCTTTAAAGAAGGTTAGAAAACTCTCAAACAAAATTCATTTTGTAAGACATAAAATTTAATATATTAGAACTTGATTTTTCTTTTGAATCTAAAGGAAATTATTTTACAGGTGGGATGAGACTATGGAATAAGACAAAGGTGAAAATATATATTTTCAGGTCGATTTCAAAACTAGAAAAGAATGTGCCTAGTTAATGTATACCAAGTTATTAGAGAAGCTATTTAACGGGAAGTAAAAGACCTGTAGGAGAAATCTTGCAGTTTTCAGTTTCAATAAGTTAGCTAGTCTAACATCTTCCCAAGTCTCCTGTCTCCCTCCTGCGCCCCAGACTGGGATGACCCTTGTCAGTACATTGCTGTCTTGCTTTGGTCACAGCCATTAAAACCACCTGGCTCTCTACCTCACAGAAGCCCTCCACCTTCCTAAAGGCTCAGGGTACTCATCACCTAGTCCCATAGCAGGTTTGTGCTGAAGTGACATTAGAGGGGAGGATTACACCCTTTGTGGCCTCAGCCTAGACTCTTCCCTGAGAGATATGTTTGCTGTCTTTGTACAACCCAAGAGACATGCAAGACTGAAGCAGCCATTCCCAATCCTGAACAAACACTCTTGACCTTCTTCCTCTGAATGGAAATATCTCAGGGCTTAGATTTTAATCATTTATTCATCCAGCTAATAAATACAAATTGAGAAATTTTTATGTATCATGTTCTTCAAAGTGGTGTGGGCTCCACATTGAACAAAAATATACAAAATCATGATTGTAATGGAGTTTACAATCTAGTAGGGGTGACAGATAATTAACAAATATGCAGCAACAGTTTTATAATGTAATGTTAGGTAGTGACAGGTGCTATGAAGAAATGTTAAGAGGAATATGAGAGT
>NW_024347791.1:18331185-18389259 GCF_902729225.1 Pteropus medius | reverse complement strand
GAGAGAGAGAGAATGAGAATAAGTCATGTAGATATCTATAGGACTTTTAGATGTTCTGAGAAGGGAAACTGTACATGCAAAGTAGGAGTATGCTAGAGAACAAAGGGGCCAGTGTGTATGGATGGAGGAAGTGGAGGGGAGAGTAGGAGGAAATGAAAGTCAACACTTGAGAGTCAATTAAGGTAGGTAATGTAGGGTCGAAGTATAATAGGAAGCTAGTGGAGGTTTTTGAGAAACAAGTGATGTAACTTAATTTTTTGTTGCTGTTGTGAATTTTTTCTAATTCTGCTTTCTTGGTCTTGTCCTATGGCATTGAGACAGGAAGACATTTTTTCACATTTTCTTCTGCGTTTATATTCTCTCTCTGCCAAAGGCATAATTAAAATTTCTGAGGCTTTATATAAAACTTTATATAAAACCCAGACGACTGAGGTAGTGAAGTTTCTTTAGATTTCCAGTAACAGAATCCAAGTCAGATTACTTTAGCAAACTTTACTGGAAAAATTGATGGTGTATCTTTCAGAATCCAAGGAAGAGGCTTATTGAGGCCCTGGGAAGCGGGGTTGCTCTAGGGGCCTTAGCAGCAGCCATTTGTGCTTTCTATTCTACAGGTTCACAGTAGTTAGACCAACAGTTTCTGGGGGCCTTTTTTTTTTTTTTTTTTTTTTTAAGTCTGAACTATTGGGAGAGAGAATTTGATTGGTTCATCTTGACTCAGGGGTGGTCCTCTTCTGAACCAATCAACTCTAGTCAAGGGGCAATGACAGCAAAACACAACTTCACTGAGAAGATCCTTGTGGGTGAGGTACATGGTTTCCAAAGACAAGGCTTTGTACAGACAGCTTTCTATGGCGTTGTTTGTGACTTTGTGGGCAATCGCCCATCTGCTTTGTTTATGCATTTTGATGGAGGCAGACCCCTGGAGCAGGGGCTTCTGGGTAGTAGCCATGTCTCTGTTCTTTTTCTTACAGAGAGTTGATATCCTGGGCAATTTGATTGCAAAGTCCTTTATAGCAGGTGTCAGTTTTATTCTACTTTGTATCTCCTTGTACAAAATAAAGGGCAGAAGATATTTTTGATGTTTAATTTTGCTTCAAGCCTTGTTCTTCATGATTCTGAAGCAGCCCTATGACTATCTAAAATTACAGGTTCTATTTTATATTCATAAAAGATTTGCTGATAACTTGGCAGGCAAATATAGTTTATTGTGAAGAAATTTTGCCCACTCTCACATGTACTGCTGTGCCAAGAACATGGAATTTGGAGCCTGGAGACTGTGTTAAGTCTGGTTCCCAGGAAACTCTGAGATGGAGATTTGTGAGCAGGAGTTTTATCGGGGAGTGTTTTGAGGATCAGTACCTGTGAGAGGGAAATGAGACTGGGCAGAAGGAGCAAGTGAATTATAATGCAATTGCAACAGAAGGTTCAGCTGATCTTACAGGGATATCTGGAGGTAGGATGGACCTTCAGGGTCATCCGGAAGTAAAGAAAGGGGGCTAAGCCCCTGTTCCCAGTGGTGAACAGTATGGGGAGAAGTCTCACCTTGAGGGAGGCAGATCCCTTAGGCCTAAGGCAATGCCCTGAAGTTGGTTGCAGCAGTGAGTTCTGACCCACCGATCCTACTAGCAGCAGGGGATGAGTGCTTTGCTCAAGACATCCAGGGTAGGGAGAAGGAGGGTCTGATTGGTCCACCACAGCATCTACTCCGAAGACTTAAATTTCAATTCTATTCTACTATACTAGCCTATGAAGCCTTAAGCAAATACCCGAATTTCGGTGAGTCATCATGTTCTTTTTATTTTAAATGGACCCAACCAAGCCAAAAAACAAACCTCATTTTAAAAATGGGATTAGACAATATTGTGAGCACTATATAGGACACTTCCACTTATGTAGATAGTATTGTTTAGTTCTTGCTTTACGTCTATGGTGTATCTATGTTAGGACAATTCTATTGATGAGGAGACAGATCCTCAGGAAGATGAAAGTAGTTGGCTAGAATTTATATGGAAAAGACAAAGAAAAGACATAAAGAAAAGGCAGTCTCAGGTTTTCTGAACCTAAGTCCTTATTTTGGCCAATCCACCAGAGTTTCCTCTCAGCAATGGAAGTAACACTAATAATACTAACACTAGTAACAACAAATAATACCTAATTTGGTTGTTATGAAGATTGAATGAAAGACATTTATAAATCTTAAGTTGCTAAAAAAAAAGTGAGTCGATATCACTCTTCTTCAAAATTGCTTTTTCCATCAATAAGAGATGGACGTGGTCTAATCAGTCTTGAAAAGAAGAGGGGAAGTTTACATAGGATCCCAGAAATTCTCTCCCAGCTGACCTCCTAAAGGCACAGTGCATCATGTTGTTTCCAATTTTCTTAATTGACATTTGGGACTCCTCTGGTTCACTCTTTGAGAGCTTCAAAAATTCAGCTCACATATTTTGAGCTGCAGATTACTCTATGAGGGTTGTGCTATAGGGTGGGGGGAATGAAAGACATGTTGTCCTTCAGGGATAAAAATCAGTGACAGTGATGGGAGCCCCCGTCCTGGAGGGAGAGGGACATTCAAAGAGCTCAGAAGCTTTGGGAGTCTGGGTCAGACTCTTAAATTGTCAGCGTGACTTTTAGCATGGAAGATATCAGCTTAGATTTTGAACTTTATATGCTTTGACTTTTAGGACCTATTTTTAAAAGATAATAAAGTCATGGAGAAGAATCAGTCTGTGGTATCTCTACCATTTTGAAAAAAATTGCAACACTGTATGTGAAACTCCTTTTCCCACTGGCATGTGAAGTGCTTTACATGACACAAAAAGTCCAAAGGAAACAAAGTTGTTGTGAGCACATACAAGGTCACAGATTTATTTTAAATTGCTTTGTTAATTGATATTCATGCACCTTAATGCAAATTCAATAGCACATTTGAATTTAAGTTGAAATAGAGTATCTCCACTTTATTACAAAAGCCCACTTTTACTCGTAGATACCTTGCTAGAAAATTGCATGTGTTCTTCTTCTTTCTGGAAAATAATCACATGTAACCACTGACATGTATTATTTGAGCAAAGGTATTATTCCTTAACCCACTAAGTCTAAAGACCTGGTTTTTTTTTCATGTTTATTTCCCCCTCTGGCTTCACTTAGTACTAATTTCAGATTTCCCAGTGTAGTGGGTTCAACAGGGGTCAATGGATTCTCCTGTCAACTGCTTTGTTTACTTATCTTCACTTGACCTAGATTAAATAGTCAAGCTTTTTTTGGCAGGAGAAATGATTTGAAAAAGAACTGTAATGTTGTGGGGATGGTTAAAATGAATCTGAAAATTCTATGTATGTAATTGTAGAAAGATTGAATAAGTCCAAAATGGTTATTTTGTTTAAATACAGTTTCACTGCTTGGCTTCAATGGTGATATGAAAACATATCTATAGGGCTATGTTTCTTACCACTCTGTGAATCACAATGTAAATGACTGACTTGTTTAATTATGCTTTGGTTGTACAGCTCTGACTAATGTTTTGGGCGTGATCTGGCATAATACTTCAAATTATAAAACGATACAGGTATACATGGCACACCTAATGACAATTCTGGTTATTATTTGTAGCAGAGAAGAAAACTTAGTAAAATCTTGAACATGTTATTACTTTCCCCTTTTGTTCCCAAAGTATCATTATCTTTTGACTCAGAATTGTGAACAAATGAAAGTGCTTCCTAGTGTAAAATGCAGAACCCATTAAACTCAAGCACATTAAAAAATGCAATCACATTTTCCCTTTTTAAGTATTGGAGTCAAGTTATACTTGAAACAACAGTTAACCTTAGGAATATATATATATATATATAACAGAAGCATCCTTTTTGCATGTGCTCTAGCCAAAATTCCAAATTTAATCTGAGAAGTGTAAGTACAATTGTCTCTCTTATAACACCGGATCAAGATTTCTCAACCTCAGCACTATTGGATAATTCTTTGTTGCAGGGTATGTCTTGTGCACTGTAGGCTGTTTGGCAGCATCCCGGGCCTCAACCTACTGGATGCTGATAGCACCACAAACCTCCCTACTTCTCCAGCTGTGACAAAAATGTCTCCAGATGGATGTGGCTCTACAGTGTAGCGGTTAGCACGTCTACTTTACATGTAGAATGTCCTTCGTGCCCCAGTGGAGCCACAGTCCATAGCCTACGGCCATGCCACCCTGAACAAGCCTGATGTCTGATCTCGGAAGCTAAGCAGAGTCGGGCCTGGTTAGTACTTGGATGGAAGACCACCTAGGAAGACCAGGTACTGTAGAAGTCTCCAGATGTTGCCAACTGTCCAGAGGGTGAGGGGAAGGGGCAAAATCATCCCTAGTGGAGAACCCGGACAATACTTTCCTGGGTTTCATGGTCAAGTTCAGTATTACAATTTAAAAGCAAAATTTACCTTGGAAAATATTTGAAGGATCAATAATCTTTACTAGGAAGATTAGAAAAAAGGAAATACATTATATATCTGATGGTGGCCAGAAAAAAGTCTTCTTGTGAACTTTCCAATGCTATAATTTAGTGATGCATTTAGAGGGTTAGGGATTACAAAAAGCCTTTCTGTTTTCAAGCCCACAGATTTCAGTGGCATATATGAAAAATTACAGTTAAAGTAACTGAAGTGTAAATTGTGTAATTCTTATATTGACTTTATTTCAAGAAAGAAAATAGCATTTAGATTTAGAGAGAAACAAGTTGTCAACAACTTTGGGAAATCTCTAGGTAGGCCTAACTATGCCAAAGACCAATAAATTGGAAAAGGAATAAAATTATGCTTTTCCTCTTTAATGTTGCAGTGGAGAATCAGATTTTCATATTTTTGTCTACATGATTTTCTTATTTATAGTATCCAAGTATAGGATTGAGAGTATCGTTATTGTTGATATGCTCCTGTCAACGAATCTTCATGTATACTGTTTTGTTTTTCCTTTTATGTTTCTGGTAAGTTTATTTATATTTATATTTCTCTAGAGTTAAATAAAAATGAATTCACAATATATTGGCTTTAGGATTTATAACACTGGCCTTATGGTTAGACTTTTATGCATATGAGTGTGTGTGTGTGTGTGTGTGTGTGTGTGTGTGTATAGGTTATTAGGAGGACACCTATTTGCCTTTGTTTTTATGCTCATTTATAAGCATCTCCTCCACGCTGTCATCCACTTAGGGCAGGTGCATTGTCCATTGAAAGGAAAAGATATTTTCAAGAACTGTCGAGTTTAACTCAGCCAGATCAAGATTCTGTGTCAAAACGCATTTTCGAAATCAGAATATCCAAAAATTTGCAAAAGCCCAGTCATCTTTTTTCCTCCGTGAATCTTGTGTCCAACTGTGAATGCAGTGGTTTGACTTTCTCTGGGACTGCGCTGGCCCTTCAAAACATCCATTTACCTCTTATAGCTGCTTGCCTGCCTGAGTCTTCCAACTGAGCTAGCCTGTATCAATTCTAAGCACTTGATAAATTCTCTCTTAAATATATTAGGTTGTGCAGTTTACGTTCTACCATCATCTTCACCATCCCCCCTTTTCTTAAAGTCAAAATTTTCAAAGCTTAAAGGAAATAAAAAAAAAACATTGTAGAAATCTTGCATTCAGCTATTGTTCCCCATCCGCCTATTTCCTATCTTCCTCCAACCACAGTTAACCACTGTTGTCAGTTTCTTTGTCCTTCCAGAATTAAAAAAAATCTATACAAGCAAATATTAATTTCTTCTTTCTTACACAAAAGAGAAGATGATATACATGATGGAAAACACATTGCTTTTTTTCAATTAGTAATTTTTGGGGGGAGATCTTTCCATAGTAGTGCACAAGGATCTTGCTTACTCTTTCTTATAGCTGTAAATACTATTAATTATATGAATGTACAATAATTTATTGACCATTCCCTTAAAGCTGGACACTTGCTTTGGTTCCATTCTTTCACTATCATATCAGCAGAGAAGAACATTTAACCATTATTCTTTGCACAAGTGCAAGTGTATATGTAGGATAAATTTGCAAAGTGAAATTGCAGGGTCAAGGGGTATACGCAGTTCTAAATTTGATAGATATTGATAAATTACCTTGCATAGGTATAATCTTAACAACACTATATGAGAATACTTATTTCCCCACAGCCTAATGAACAGTGTTATCACAATTTTAAATTCTAACAATATGATAAGGAGTAATGGTGTAGTTTTAATTCATATTTCTCTTTATATGAATGAGGCTGAAATCTATGGTTCAATCTTGATTGAGTTTTTCAAATTCCTGTCAGATTGTGCCCCTTGGACTTTCATAATTTTTGGCAATATAAATTCAAATGGGGGCTGTTCAAAAGGTAGGACCCTCCAGCTGCCATTGACTATATGTAGGTATCAAGGTTGACACAGCTCAGAGAATGTGCTTAGACTGTGTTGCTCTATTTCTCTTACAGTGAGCCCAATATTTATCTATGAAATTACTAAATTTCATAACTAATTTTCTTATGATAATTTATGTATTCTAAGTCTATCAGTTTTATTAAATCATTTGTCTTTATTTGCGAACTCTAAGTTCTCTGGATTTATGACTAAAGGATAAGGCTTTGTTAATATGGCAAATCCGAAAATTTCCCTCCATTTCCTTCATGTAAAGGACAAAAAATAAAGGGTTTCTTGTCCGAAATTACCATCTGGGTATCATCTTTTCCACAGCATTCTCTTCTATATAGTTGAATATAGTGGATGTCAACAGGTGAGTACATTCAACATTCAGTTGATATTCATTGAGTGTCTACTACGTACTAGGCACTGTTATAGGCACTTACCATGATCTATTACAGCCCAGCAAAGGCAGACATATGGGTATTCATCCAACTTATCTATGTTGTGTGTGGGTAGGAAGAACTACGCATGGATAGCACGTATTACTTTTTGATAGCATATATATCAAAAGATCAAGATTGGAAATTGAGATACCAAATTCTATTCTTGGATTTACCATTATCTTGGGGTGAGTATTGGACAAATTCTTTCATCTCTGTAGGCCTCAGCATTCTCATCTGTGAAAAATGTGATGTTGACTACATGGATGATGTTTACATCCCTTCTAGTTTTAACATTCTAAGATCATAAGATCTAAAATCAAAAGTAGCCCATGAGATACTTTCACAATTTAAAAAATACCCAAGAATCCATATTTCTATACTAACAAAAATAATTGTGGCCTCTCCCTTTTGTGGATACCTCTTCAAGTATTCATAATTATTTCTTCTCCAACTGGAGGTAGCGGGACATATATTTTCCACAGGAATCTATTAGAATTTGTCATTATGTGTAAATATATGCACTTAAAAAAATCTCCCAGAACATTAAATACTCAGCATACTCAACATTTATGACATTTTTGTTAAAGTATTTCTACATGAATAAAATGTCACAAAATATAAATCTTAGAAAAAATCTTTAACACTAGACAGATTCTGGAGAAGCCAAGTGTACCTAGAGCATGGCTATTAGAAGCAGACGTTATGATGCTGGCCTGTGTTCTTTGGGAGAATCTAGCCCCTCACCATGAGAGGATCAGGATCCACTAGAATGGAAGATACTGAAGTCTAACTTCACCTAGACCAGGCAACCTGCCTATGAACCTGGAAACAGTGAATTTATTTTTGAAAGCTGCTTAGGAACATCCCTCAATATAATTTTATCAAGTCACGCTCACCTTTGCTTTCCTCATACCCCATTCCTGCTCTCTATTGTATTCATCCAGGAGGATTCTTCAGGTTAAGCAATTTCATCTGCCATGGCAGTAGGTCAAATTGTAAACTCAGTTTTAAAATTTATCCTATTTCAATGCTTTCAATCAAATTTTAAATGTGTTAAATAATTTCATTGGTTGTCTCTAATGCAAAATACTTAGATGAATGATATTAACTTATCACTTGTCACTTTGGAAAATTAGCCTCTCTTTCTTATTTTAAAATTAACATGATTTAGTGAAAAAAGAATGAATTTTTGGAGTTTCATTTTAAATACCAGTTTCATTAAATACTGGTTGTAATTTACTATCTTTATTATTTATCTGAGCTTGTTTATTTCTCAAATGATAATACCAATAACTTTCAAATTACTATGAAGTTAGAAATACTATCATATAAATATACAAAACTGAACACAGTAGAATTCAATCAATTTAATTATTTTATCATTATCATTATTATGAGTGACCAGATAAAATATCCACTAACAATTTTTCCTCTGAATTTTTAACACAAGGCAAAAAATAGGAAATTGTGTTGTTTTTCTTTATTATTGGATTTGACAAATATTTATTTCTTATTGCTATCTGCAAACATCTAACAACATATATGATGAACATTCAAATAATAAACAAATTCAGAGGGATATATCACTGCTCACACAATCTGGTAATTGATCACTGTGTATAGGAAGTACGTAGTGCATATCTTCCTAAAATGCCAACAATGGAGCTCTTTAATGAGTTTTTTTTTGCTCATGATTGCTGTTCTCAAATCCATTATCATAAAAAAAATCAGCTCGATATTTTATTTAATGCAGCTGGCCTTTATTGGTATTAAGTTTGAAGACTTATGAAGAAAGTAACTTTGTTTTTATTTAAGGGAAGAGAAGACTGAAAGACTGGTATTTCAGAAATGAGTAATTTAAACTGGCTTGAGAATGTATCCCAGGAGTCATTTATCTTGACCCTCCCGGACACAGCGTTGCTTCCGCGCGAAGCCTCTAGATGGCGGAGGAACACCGCGGAGCGCGAAGCGCACGCCCCGCCCGGCGGAAGGAGCCGCCTGGAGCCCCGCGGATTTAATCGCGCGCACGGAGGAATCCTCGGAGTTGCGGTTTCCATTCCCGGCATTGTTAATTGTGCTCCGTACAAAAATGCCCAAGTCATGATTTTAGGCCTGTGTGTACCCCTCCATCCGTAAAACAAAACAAAAGAGTTGCTTAAAAAGAGGAGAGCACGATATGTAATGCAACACATCACTTTTTTAAAAGAAGCATTCTTGGGAAATTGGCTTTTCAGTATTTTAGAAGCAGTGTGCGTGCGCGCGCGCGCGCGCACGTGTAGACCCTTAGTGGCATGAGAGTAGAGCGGTTACCGCCGAGACTCAGAACTCGGAATGGTCCGGGTTTGATCCTGGCTCCGCCGCTTGCTGTGTGTCCTTGGCTGAGGTATGTCCACTCCCCAAGCTTTGGTTTGTATCTGGAGGTAACAGTGGCGCCTACTTCATTAGGCGGGTTTCTGAAGTTAAACGGAAAATTGAGGTAAAGCTCTTGGCACAGAGCTTCACGCGTAATGAGTACCCCTTAAATAGCAGAATTTGAGCTTATGAGGTACTGATATAAGTTCAATGGATTTATTCAAGTTGAACAACATCTTGGGAATGTGAGAGAAATCTGAGGCAGGGACCAGGCATCCTAAGGGCCTTTTATTATACCTTGCCATTTAAATGAAAGAATGTGCCTAATTCTCCATTTCTCTCTCACAAAAAGTGTTGGAGGAAGGGGTAGTCACAAAGTTCTGACACACAAGAAGCTCAGGGGCACATTTAAGCACACCACTGCCACTCCGACAGCTTCTCAGTAGAATTCTGGTGCTTCTTAAAAATCAGCATAAATAATTTTGTCAACAGCCAGTTTTCAAAAATGAGAGTGAAGTGGTGTATTTTCCCTGATGCCTGCAGCAGAACCTTATGCTACCAGATTTTAAAGTTGGTGCCCTAAAAAAGCACCTACCAAAGAAATCATAGAGAAGTTACAGAAGGTGATATTTTGAATATTTAGTGACAAATTGAAAGAAAATGTAGTTATATAAATGTTGGCCTCTTAAGAAAAATACGACACGTTAAACCAGTATAACTGCAATGAGGGGTAAAAGGCAAGTCTTTTTTAAATCCCGCTGTCCTTTTCTTTTTTTATTTTGGTCTAATTTTTTCATTTTCAATGAATTTTCACCCATAAATTAACTGGGAATACATGATTAGCGATATAAGAAGACAAAGGAGGTAGAGCTTTAAGTACTTTCCTAGGTACTCACAGATATATTAACTTGAAAGTGAATGGAAAAAATATACTTTTGGTTCTTACAGCAGCAGCAGATCTAAATGCCAATATTTAATTTACACCCTGTTCTCTGTGCCCAGGAGAGTGAAGAAATAGGGAAATGTAGGCTTTCTTTTCTGCTCTGTCTCCAAGTGGCAGAGTTAGCAGGCAGGTCTTTTGTGTTGGGAACCTTTCCAGGACAGGAGCCTTTTTTGCAAGACTCATGGATTCCACATTCTTGGGTATTTATGCTTAGCAGCACAACCTGCTCCTCTCTGCACTGTACTGCTGACCTGGCCTGTATCCTGCCCTCTCCCTCTCTACCTCCTACGGTGAAAGGACCAGAGGTCCCTGTGGACCTGAAGTAAGGCCCCTCTGTGCAAAGCAGATGTTTTGATTATTGCCCAGGCCAATGAGGGCTTTCAGTGCTCTTTGGCAAGTTATACATAACAAGAACAATCCCTGTGTACTTAGGTTTTGAAGACTCTGCACATATTACAAAGAGTTCAGTACATACTACTCTAAATAGTGGCTTATATCCATTCATTCAAATTGCAGTTATTTTGTGCCTGTTACATGCCAGGTGCTGTGCTGCGTGCTATAGATAAGAAGTAGAGTAGGACATAGTTCCTGCTCTCAGATGTTAATGGGAGCAATATGGGTGAAGACGAAGTTATTACACTGCCCACACACCTGGTGTATGATTAGTCTGCTGTTTTCCTGGAGTCATTCTCTTTGAGAGCTGTGATGCTTGGTGATGAATTAATTGTGCAGGGGGTGTGCTGGGTGAAGGAAGAAAAAGAAAGCGATCTCAACCTTATATATTATGTCAAGATGATCTTAGCATTATGTATTGCAGGACAACCTTTCTAGCAAAAGATGTGAAAAGTTGAGCCCTGTATATTACAATCGATTAGGAAATTACTTTCAGGGATGTAAGGGCGATCTGTAGTATACATGATGACTGAGAATGATTAGCTTTTCTTTGTCAATTGTTGTCTCTCTCTTTTGGGAACACCCAAACTATTTTTATAATAAGCTTCCTGAAATCTGCGACAAAACCACAAAGAAAGAGATAAAATTCTTTTTTAAACATTCAACTATAGGGAGAAGGGGGAAATTGATTAGGATTTGGAGATTTTTAGATCTTCTCATTTATTGTATAAATAATTGGTATATGAGATTATGGGGAAAATCTGGGATAGTTTGAATGTATAGCCTTGGAAACAGCAGATGTATAAATAGGCTTAATTGTCTTTTAATGGTGCAATCTTAAGATAAAGGTCAATATTGGTAGGTCAATGTTTGGAAGTAGGCTTTTGGGATAATGTCATTTTTAAATGTGAGATTATTTCTTTGCTATCTCTTTTCTCATAGGTAATCATAATTTTACTATACACATCAGTATTATTTGCAGTGTGTTATTCATGTTATTTTGAATGAAATATTAAACACTAACAAGATGCCAGCTACCATCTAGAACATGAAGAAGAAATAGAAAATCATTAGGTTACCACAGGCACATAAATAAATGGAGAAACCCAGAAGTTGACTCTTTGGATGTTGAGAGCGAGTGAATATGAGTTGTGTGTGTGTGCCTGTGTGTGTATGTCTGTGCATCTGTGTGTGCGCATGTGAACATGTATGTGTTCTTATATGCCAAAATTTATAGTGTGTTTCTGGCATTTTTATTTAAAATTTTTAAAATGTAAAACTGTGAAGAAACATATTCATCTGAAGCATGAAGCAACTCCCCAGGAAAACCTATCAAAACTTCATCTTTTGTCTTGGCACCAGAAGTGTCAAGTCATTTGTCACGTACAATTAATAACTCCTTTCTTGCCTTTCCTCCTCAAGCACAGGCATTGGAAAATGGGTCATGTGGTTTTGTAAAATAGCACTGTTTCGACAATTTGTTTCCATGTCTGGACAGATGTAGTGCTTAATATGTCAATTTTGAAAATTTATTCTGCTCAATTTTTTGTTCTCAGATGCAAAGGTATATATACCTGCTACTGCAAATGTGGAATAAAAGTCTTAATTTCATAATATTAAAAAACAATATTATTTGTTTACAGACTTTCATTTTAGTATGACAACGTGATTTATCAAGAGCGTCATGTTATTTAAGGTGAGATAGTTTTATGAAGTGCAGAAAAGTCTTTGAGTTTAAGAAAGGTCCTGGGACTAATATGAGTGTCTAGTCTATTCAATTTTATATTTGTGCGGAGGCTACTGGTCAATGATTTCCTTGTTCCAGAATGGTTTTTGAATTAGAAATAAATGTTAACATTTAGTATATTAGACTGTCATGCAGAGTATGTGCTCAATCAATACACAGCTATTTAATTTTCGATTGTCTTTATGCGAAGTAGCATTTATATAGATTATCTTCAAATATTTGTCCTAGAATCTTAATGTATTCCTAGAAGTTTATTTATCAGTGGTTTTATTGAAATGTGTGGGAATTCAAAACTATATATATAATAATCTAGTCATATAATGGCACACTAACTCAGGTGGTTTTTTGGCTTCCCAATCCATGTTGGAATTTGATAGTATCATTTCTTAGAGACATAAAAATCACCAGTGGAAGGTAAACCCCATCCTTTATCCAAGTAGGATGGGTGATAAAATATTTTGGTTTAAAATGATAAAGAATACAAACACAAATACAGCAGAAGAGTAATGGCAAATGATTCTCTTAATTTCTCTAATGGCAATGAAATCTGAAAGTAAAACAGATTCTCACATTGTTAACATTTTTTCCATGAATAAGAAAAAGGTGGCTATATTATTTTTAAAGTTCTTCCCAGTCTTTTGGGTAAATAAACAATAAAAGATAGTAGGTAACTGAAGCAGTTATTTGAATTACTGTCTCAAAAATTATAACCAGCTATCTATGTGCTACACAATTGAATACAGGCCAGATATTTTAACTGAAATAGATAAATTTTTTTTTTTTGGTTTGCTAATTTAATTAACATTTATATCTGAAAAATTGTATTCATTTTCGATGTTATATTTTCAGAAGGAACTCTTCTTTTTAGAGAAAGATATAAATTAAATCTAGTATCTTTCTTATCCTTAAAACACATCTGTAGGCCATCTATGTGATAAGCATTATCAACTACATGTTGCTGAAAGATGAAATCAGATTTTATAAACTGCCTTGAAAATTATGACATGTTGAGTTACTTGCTCTAGTGGTTACCTTAGCTCTCACAGTACTGAGTTGAATGGATCTTTATCTTGTCTGTTTGATGAGTAACTCCTTTACTTGAAACTCTCCTTGGTGTCCCCAGAATCACAAATCACAGGAGAGTTCTACATTTGGGAAGTGAGTTGGTGTTAGGGGCTAAAGGAAATTTCTCCATCGACTTCTGTTCTCTAGACCCCTTGTAGTGTGATTATGCTTATTTTACTCAAACCGATGCTTCTAATTCAATGCTTAGTTAGGGACAAAGGTAAAAATGTATGTCTCATAAAATATATAGAAATTACTTTGGTTTTTATTGGTTTTATAGCCCCAGGAATCATAAGAATACAAATAATGCATAATTACTTAAAAAGATAACATTTTTTTTGAAAAAGTTTTTGTATCTGACCTGAATACAGCAGGTCCTCGAATAACATGGCTTCATTGTAATGTTGAGATGCTGTAGGAACCTAACTCTTGTTTATTACAATTAGCCTATGGCAAAATTGTTTTTGTTGTATGTCACTTCATTTAAAGCCACAGAACCTATCAGTGACGTTAAGTGAGGACTTAACTGTAGTCCTGTCCAGTACAACCCCTGTTAATCAAAGAAGAGGTTCAGGCTGTAATAAAGAACAAAAAGCATTTATTTGAGCAAAAGAGTTGCAACCCAGGAAATACAGATTCAGGTAGCAACTTAAATTGTGCTCTAGAGTTTTTAATGGCAAAAACCCTGAAGTGTAATTCTTGGATGCGAATGAAGAATTGCTGGCTAGGTTAACAGGGATTGGTTAGTTCCAATAGCAAAGGAGGGTGGTGAAAACTACAAGGAGGAAGTAATATTCATTTTTGTCCACACAGCAGTTGTTCCAGGATGTTTATGAGTCAGCCTTGCACTGAGTTTAGCAGCAGGGTTGGCAACTTGATAGCAGCTCTGAGAACTGAGGCCCCACTTCCCTGTCTCCTGACTCATTTTAAGTGAATCTCTCATTTTCTCCATTATCACCCCTGATTAAGAAGCCCCCTTCTCACCTTTTTCACATGGCCATCTTTGATTTTTCTGTAAGTGGGGGATCCAAACTGTGTTCTCATTGGATGCCTCGCTGAATTTATAATACCCCAGTTTTCTGGCAGGGAGTAAAAGAATGCATGCTGTGTCATTTCCTCTTTTGAATCATTCCCTTTGGAGGTCTTGCTTAGAAATTGCTTACTATTAGTTTCAGCGGTGACACCACGTGAGCTTCTGGCCTGCAACATCCGTTAGGGTCTTTTGACCTTCATTCACAAAGAACCCTAGTTCAGTAATGATTTGACTTTTTTTTTCTTTTAAATGTTCATACCTTTAAATGTCCAAGTGTCAATTCCTACGTTTTCATAACTTCTGAATAATATCATAGAGAATACATGCCCAGTATGTCTCTGTGACCCCAATTTATTCCTCATAGTCTGTTCTGTTCTCATAGTTTACTGATGAAACATAAAATAATGCTATTACTTGATAGCTTGCTGCATTTAGAAATCTCAGATATATGGATGAACTAAGGTCCTAAGGAAAAGTTGCATAAACTGGAGTCATAAAAAAGCATACTGCTGAGACTGTTTTTGAAAATGTGTAGCTTAGAATAAAAGGGCTGATTTTGCCATGGCAGTGAAATTGCAGTAGGTCAGCTCCTGTAGCTTTGATTGCTGCTTAGAACTTCAGAATTCAGATGTTATGGAAATGCAGGAGCTATCATGTGTGCGTTTAAAAGAGATATGCTTTAAAAGAAAAAGAGTTCAGATCACTATGGAATATCTACTTGTACAAAATATAACATTCTTTTATTTATTTATTTATATTTTAAAATGGGCTTTCTGCAACATTGGCACACCAGAAATGGGAAAGGTATGGAAATTGCATAATTTAATTATAAAACGTTTTTACTTGCCAAGAATAGGAATAATTCTTATTAAACAGGACAGCTAAATATTATATTATATAATACCATAACTCACACAATAAACCAATTTCAACTTAAGAAATTAGTTTTGCATAAGCCCAGCTATTAGTATCAGCTGCCAGAGGACTGACATATTCTTTATTTTTATTCTCCCTCGTTGAGGTTTTACTGTAGTGGTATTTCTGTACATGAGTTCTTGAGAAAGTAGATAAAATATTGAAAGGCTGAACAACTTTATCTGAGAGGTTGGAGGATTGCAAAATTCCACCCTGACCTCAATAGAATGCTCAGAGAAGTCAACCACAATATTATGGGGGAACAGACACAATTCCTTCCATACCAAAGACAGACTACTGAAAATTCAAGAACTTCCCCTGCTGAAAAATACTTAGTGATGTTAGTCAAAAACAAACAAGCAGACTGTCTTTAATATTCCACTGCAGAATGGCTGCTTTTAAAAATGTATTATGTGCCCAGGAGAGGGGAATTATTCAGTGGTAATCTGACTCTTGATGGGGCTCTACCTGTTTAGCTCACCATTTCATTTAAAACAAGCTTTTAATTTGCTAGGGATTTTGTTGTTGTTGTTTGTTTTTGTTTTTTTAATACTATCTGGTGATATCACTATGGTAACCATGTCTTGGCAACCAACCATGAATGCTGCCGAAATAGTTCTTAAAAATCTAAGAGTAAAACAGTAGTAACAGTGAAACTGACTCGAACCTCCTCTGTAGAACCTCCAAACAGCTAGCTGGTTATGAAAAGATGGAAAATATGGAGAAATGAAGGGCATAACCTTGAGTGGAGCTGAAAGTAATAAGAAAAATCTAAACTGGGCTTTACAGTCACTTCTATAAGATGTAGGTAGGAAATGGTTTCAACATACAATATAAAAAGAGAATGAACATGAACATGTTTTGTGAGTTTCAACAAAATTATTTAATATCTTTTTCTTAAAAAAGAAAAAAATACTCAGAACAGTTAAAGCAAGAGAATTGTTATCAAAAATTCCAACAAGATTCAAGTTGCAGGAAGCACACATGAGGTAGTTTAAAAATGCAAACACACACATAACCACTTTTTAACCCAATTTAGGGCTTCTTCTTAATTGATGACTAAACAATAGTTCACTGAAGCAATATCAGAATTATAGTAGAGACTGTTGTGTGATTTTCAAAATAGCTGAGAATAACGTTTAATGATAGTATAGAACAGAAATATTATTTTTCCTTGTTAGGGGAAATAAAAATATGGGAATTAAAATATCAAACCAATTATTTTGATTTCTCTCATTTATTCATCATTCAATTACACAAGAATCAAGCCCGTTTTCTTTTGCAATTCACTTTTTCATAATGAAAAGAGTGATAATAGAATGAATTAACGTTAGTATTTATTTCAAGACCCTTGTCCTGAAATGAGTACACATTCAACTCAATCTTGTGTTCTTCTGTCACTTTCATTTGCAATATTGTAAAATTATTTTTAATTTCTATATGATCACCCTTTGTATCATCCACCCTTATACAAAGATTAAAATATTATTTCCTAAGTGGATTAAAGGGATCAAATATATGGTAGCTGAAGGAAACTGGACTTTGGGTGGTAATCACACAATGGAATATATAGATGTCAAATTATAATGTACACCTGAAAATCATATAATTGTATTAACCAATGTTACCCCAATAAACTTAATAAATAAATAAATAAATAAACTTAAAAAATATTATTTCCTAAGGCAAGAACATCTACCAGTATATTTTGTGCATGTTTTCAACTATAGGGATAAGGTGCTAATCCTCTAGATAGGGGTCAGTTATCTAGAGAATGCAATTAGTCAGAGCATCTTGTTCGCTGAGATTTTGGTGTATAATAAGGTGTTTCATATATGAAAATGAAATTAGTGATCCTCAATGATAATGGATTATGTTGAGGTGCCCAAACAAAGCAACTATGTCCTCAGAGCAAAATGACATGTGAATCAAATCCATAAACATAGCTTTATTAGATTAGTATTCTATCCAACAGATAATTATGTGTATTGCAAATTCTGAAAAAAAGTATCATCCTTATAGGAAGTGAGTAAAAAAGAATAGCTACTTTTATTATTCTCTTTAGTAACATTTAGAATTTATATATGACATGGTTATACAGAAATCAAACGAACAAGTACTTTAAACAATAACAGCAATAAAAAGAACATATTCAATATTACTGAAATCCTTTTTATCAAAGTGAAGTGTTCTTAGATCTATAAGATTAACTGTCATCATAGCTGGTGTGTGACTTAAATCATTTAAGTTTTTGGAAATAATTTTAGTTAGGAGAGTTCACTTCGGCTTATTGCAAACACAACTACAGGAGCTAAATAGAGCATTTATTTCAGCTTAGGATATATCAATTTATTAGCCTAGAAATTCTGTCAAACCTCCTGACTAATCAAGAATATGAACGAGTTGGTGTGAATTCAGCCTTTTGGAACTTTCCACCTCTATTTTCAATTTTAGTTTTAGACTGTTCTGTTGCTTAATTTCCATCATGATTAATTAATTTATAAATAATTTATACCCCATCTTCTCCCAAGAAAGGATTTAAGGAGGCTGCATTTAACTAGAAAACTACCATAAATATATAATGAGGTGGATTTCAGTGTTCCTTCTTTGGCGATGGGAAGGTCACTTTTTGCCTAGGAAAGAAGTATAACCCAGCCTTCTCTGCCAGGACCCCTCTTCCTCCCACTCCACTTTGGGAGTGGAGGGTGATGGTCTTTATTATAGTCATTGGGGACATAAATTAGGTTCAAATATTTTTTCTTCCACATACTAGCATTGATTTGGGGCAAGGTACTTAATCTTTAGGTACCTATGTTCTAGCTTTAAAACAGGGATAATAATTATAGTTCTCTCATAGAGTCGTCTAGAGGATTAAACGAATTATTACAGATAGAATCATAGAAGAATTCCTGGCTGGTAGTAAGCATGACTCCACTGCTAGCTACAGTTATCACATGCCCTTCTGTTCTCAATTAAGATGCCATTTCCTCAAAAATGACTGTGATTAAATTTTTTTGGGTGGTTTGTATTTGCTTTGTAGTACGATTTACTGATAATTAAGTAGAAATGAGTATTTAATGTAATATATTCACCAGTTTTGGCTGTGTCAGTAGAAAACTTTCTAGTGTGCTATAGGTTTTTCCCTTTACAGCCAATGAAAATGGTTTAAAAGTGCCAACTGACTGTTCATACATTTCTCTTTTTTAAATTAGATTCATTGAGGTGACATTGGTTAATAAATTATATAGGTTTCAAGTGTATATATACTTCTAAATACCTAAAAATTTGACAGATTTTTTTTTTAAAGGAGCAGTTTATAAGTCAGTTTATTAGGAAGGTATTTGCTATGTACACAGATGCCATTTCTCAAACCAAATTATCCTTTGAGCATTTTCATTATATTCATTTTGAGTCTGTATTTATATCTACCTAATATATTTGTAATTTGCTACTAAATGTTTGGGTTTCTAAATGAGAGTCTTTACCAGATGCTACAATCTCTATTTTCTCAAATGGGTAAACATATTCTACACGGTACTGAATACTCAAGAAAAAAGATGGTGGCCTTAGCATTTTACATAATGGTAAATAATCAGACATTATTTTTGTGTTAAAAGAAAAATAAGCATTCCTCAGAATACAAAAGAAAATTGATTAATTTTCGAGGTGAAATATGAGCCCTCAATGTAATTTTGCACCAAAGCAGGCTGCTTTTAGTTATGCCCCAGAGGAAAGCATTTCCTTGTCTCTGCTGCCAAGGATGCTTTACTGGACAGAGTTGAGAAGCACTGCTTGTGTATGGAATTTTTTATCCAACTTTGATTTGAATATTTCCTTAATTGTTTTCATTTTGGTGGTAATGACACTATATTTTTAAAACTGGAGTCCTTCAGGGATCTATTACTATAATATCACAAAAATGGGAGTTTCTTTTACAAAGAGGAATTGAAAATTTCTATTCTGTACCTTTCGGTGTTTGATAGGAGAAACTGGATGACACAATTGATCACTGTATTCATTACTCTATCACTAGATGGTACTGTGAGAGGATACAGAACTACACTCACTCTTCTCCATTTTATTACGTGATTCTGTCCTTATGGTTCATATCACCTATCACTTTTTTAATCTGTATTCATTTATTCACTTTTTTCATTTATTCATCAAACAACTTTTGAGTTTCTACTATGTATGACTGGCATTATGCTAGATGCTGGGGATTACGACAAGGTAAATAAGACAGTTCCTCTTCTTAAGGACATTATGTCTAGTAGATGATGGCTATAGGGGGTTTTGAAATCTCTCATTCATTTCAGACATATTTAGTGAGCACTGATATGTGTTAGGCACCCAGCAGTACTACAGTGAACAAGAAGCAGTAGAGTGTTTAAGAGCAGAGTCTCAGCAACCAGACAGAAAGGGATGAGATTGCATTGCGGGGCTTCATGGGAGCCCTTTAACCTCCTTGTGTTTCTCTTTCCTCAGATGTAAAATTGGGATGATGCAAAATTTACTCATGTTATGGAATTCTTAGGAAGATTATATGAGTTAGTATATATAACTTTTAGCCCCTACTGTTATTCCTCACGCTTTACTCACTCCTCAAATCTATTTTCTCACCCATCTGTCCTTTTCATTTCCTTAGACCAAGCAGTCTCGGTAATTAATCATTAACTTGAATATCGTTAAAAATATTGCCTTAAAGAACAGAGTGGAAAAAAATACAGCTCTATCATTTTTTGTTGTTGTTGTCGTTCTTTTCCTTTAGTCATGGAATAAAGCCATCGAAAATTACATTCTTCAAGGGACTTACCCAGGTAAGACGTTTGATTTGAGGGCAAGACAACCCCAATCAGAAGTTATGTTTTGCAGGAGCCTCTTCCACTTTGAGACTCTGAAATTCTGAAATGTCTCCTGTCTGCCTCCATTACCAGAGCCATATGCTTGTGCCATGAGTGGGCATTCATCAGGGGTTCACACAATTGTCAACAACCTGCAGGGCACCTTGGCAGCAGAGCAGCAAATGCTGCTACTTAAGTCTTTTATACTGCCTTGTAAAAGTGCTTCACCAGTATGATTTAACTTTGCCAAGAAATAGGTGTAGCGAGAACTCAGTGGAGACCCATTCTTTGGCAATATTTGCATTTTATAGGACGTATACATATAAATTTCCCACTTCTATAGTAATATGGCTTTAATCTTAATGAATGCCATTTTGGCTGTTCTTTTCAGAGAGTGGAATTAACATTCACATGTGAACCCAAAATATTAAAGTGTTATTAGTCTCTTGAGGATTTTGCTTCTGGCTATGCAGTTTTAGAGATTTCATCATAGTTTAGATGTAGCAAAATACCACCATTTCTGCTTGTTAGAATGAAACTCTCCAAGGTTTCTACTTCAGGCCAGGGTTTGATTTTTCAAAGCAGAAAAAAAATGTTTTTCTTGGACCCTGAGTATAACTCAATATCAAAAATCAATTGAAAAGCCAGCAAAAATTGGTCATTCGAAAGCTTTTTTGGTAACAGTTATATTGTCATTATCAACAAATTTCTTAGTTAAACTGCTTAGGTTATTAATATGGTTCTGTGCAATTTTAGAAATTTCATTTATTTATTTAGTGAGACTCCTTGCTTGGTTCCACAGAGTTTAAATTGACAGGCGGGATTTTGTGCTGGTTTTCTACTACTTTTTGTTTCAGAGAATGCAAAGATGAAAACTTGTTGAGAATGTTATTTAATTTCTAGCCTTTGCTGCCTGTCTTTTCATTCAAATATGGAGCCCTTCCTTTTCAGTTATTCCCCAGGACATGATCATTTTACCTTACATAGAGATTCTTAGTTATTAGATAAAAATTTGAATACTATCCCAGGTTTGTTTTATATAGTAATCAGTACAGAGGGTGTGAAACCTTTAACTTTTGTAAGTGTAACTTCACTGAGCACACGTACACACATCTGCCTTTAACATGTAAAATTTATTCTATAGAATCTAGGTTTTCATCCTGCATATTTTTCTACTTAAATCTAAAATGTAATTTTCCAAATCCTAAGGTGATATTCTATCATAACAAAGATAGCCTTCTCACTAAAAGAATATTTCTTGAGGGCTTTATTTGACCATACACTTATCTTTTTAAATCCTTCCAGTGGCAAAGTAGGTATTGTTATCCTGGTGCAACTGACGAGGTAACTGAAGGTCTGAAACGTGGTCAGTGTTACTGCTTTTAAGTGGGAAAGCCAGCATTGATTCAGCCACGGCCAGCTCTGAGGGCAGCACTCTTCAGTGTGGTCCTTGGATAGCCCCCTCAGTGTCTCTGGGAGTGTATTAAAATGTGGAATCCTGGGCCCCAGGACTATGGGATCCAAATCTGCATTTTAATATAATTAGGTGACTTGTATCCACATTAAAATTTGTGAAGAGTTGTGTGGCTCTTAAAAAAGTTTCAGGCAGTTAAATACAAGACACTGAAAAAAATTCCACTTGAGATGCTTTTCATCTGTGGGCCTTTATGATTTTTACCTAATAACAAGTTAGATTTTATTTCATTATCCTTCAGCTATTATGTTTTCACATCTAGCTTTAAGTTAGTCTAACAAGGGTTATGTGTTGTGCTCTGTGACCTTTTTTTAGTGATCTGTTTTAGTAGTATTATTGTTCATGAAAACAGCTTTGTGGTTATAAAACAAGAAAAATTGATTCTGTCCTAATTGCTTGATCCTTCCATGTATCCAGGTAATCTTCTTTGTCATATTCCCCTCCAGACTTATCTTTGCTTGTTTAATTCTTTAAAAAAGTTGACTTTTTCTTTGTCTAGTTTTTCAAAACATCAGATGTAACTTGCAGTGGTAAGACCCACTTAGTAAAACAGGCAAGGTAAAAAGAAAAAAATTATAGAAACAAGTTTAAGAAGGTGAAATGTACTTATATAATGCATATGAAGTGAATTAGTTGCCGCAGTTGAAAAGAGAATTTAATTCTCATCTTCTGAGCAGTGAAGTCGAACAGAGAAACATAAGAGGCTTTGGAGTTCTCAAATTAAGATGAATAGAATCATTCATGTTCGTATGGACAGAAACACGTTTTTCTGAAATTAAATACTAAGAGGTATATATTAGATGTCTTTGTGTAAAAGTTCATAGGACCACATAACGTATAATATCATATTTTTGCAAAAGAAAATGAAAAGCATAAAAAACATACCTACCTTACATTAATCTTCAATAAATGCTAAGGTCATGAATTTTAGATTTCGTGAAATGATTTTTTTGAGGAAATGAAAATGTGATGGTAGTATATTGTTCCCTGATGATCAAACAACTGAATACAGTGACAAGAGCTTGAGAGCCTTATCTAAATATGCAATTCAATACTTCCCTTGGACTGAGCCTCCCTCTTACATTAGGTATATTTGAAGTGGGTTTTTTGGCAAATGCTAGGTCTCAGTAAGTTTGAATTTTCAGATGAGTGTATAAAGTAATGTTCTGCTGTTGGTTTAAGGAGGCTTAGAATACCAGGCATGTTCACAGGGATGTTGACATCTCATTTTGAAACGCATTTTTCTCTTCTTAAAAAGTAGAAACTCTCACTGCTGCAAACTTCTGATAGGATAATGGAGAATATTTTTTTTTGAGAGCATACAGGTTAGTCTTAAACCCTGTGACAAAAGAAGCAAATCTCAAATATCTTTCCCAGAATTGTTATGGATGATTATTATTAAAGACCATGGCTACATGGTAATATACATATTTTGGAGAAAGCAGATTTTCTTTTTTTTTTTTTTGAAATTCAATTCTTTATTAGGGAAATTAGGTTTTGGTTAGAACTTTTTAGAATAGTGTTTGCAAACATTTAACATGGGGGTGGGGATAGGGAAGAGCAACCAAGGACAACACAACACATACCATCCTTCCTCAGCTTCTGAGGGCCTAGAAGAGAACTCTAGATAGAGGTTTCCAATTGAATCTTGGCTGGCTCTTGCTCCCGGGCCCCGAAATGCACATTTTTTAATACAAAAATCCAGTCAACCATATAGAAGGTCATTCAACAGTAAGTGGTTTTGAGGCCTGGTTTGGTTCAAGTTACTTTGTTAAGTAGTGGGATAATTATTGTATGAAGCATGGTCTCAGATCAAGGGTATTACAGAGTGGTAAGGGAATAAAACTCTCTTAACTATTATTTAAGTAGAAATAATGGTATATACATTTATATTTTGAATAAGGACACAGCCCTAAAAAAACTGGTTGATATTTTACCCCAAATCACTTGCTAAAAATGTAGAAAAGTAATTCATGTGCGTATCAAAATCTATTGTAAACAAAACCCTCAGGTGATTCAGACGTATGAATCTTTGGTGGACACTTTGAGAAATAATGGATGAGAATGGTAACCTCATATTTAATGGATTAACTGGTCATTTTGGCTGCGTGGAGACCCAGTTAAAGTGTAATGACTAAGGTCATCTGTAAAGACTGATCTTAATAGTTATCTTACAACTTTACTTGAAGCAAGTTATCCCTGTTAATTTCCGGGCATGAAATGTAATGATCTGTTTTATTATTGTTAATTTATGCTCAAGCTTCCTTTTGCTCTTCTCTTTTAACCAACATAACAATTAGACAGGCTAACTATTTGCCTCAGGGAAATGCTGTAATGGGACTAATTAAATATTTAATATTTTAAAGAACTTAAACAACCTTGTAAGTCATACTTTAAGAAGGGATAAAATCATGATGTTCTCTTTAGTAGGAAGAATGTTAATGAAGCACTGGGATCATGCATCCCTTTAATGCCCATGTGCTGAATCTGTCGGGAGGCAGAATAGCATAATGGTTAAATTAATGGCTCTGGCTCATGGCAGTTCGTCTACTTCCTCGCTGTGAGGCCTAGAGCAAATTTCTTAGCCTTTCTCAGCCAATTTTTCTTTTGTCACCTATAGAGTAAGGATAAGAATACCACATACCTTTCTGGAATGTTATGATGACATATAATATATGTGTCCAATAAAGTGGTTTTTATTAATATGAACTAACACCATAGACTACAGATGTTACCAAATCTGAGACTTGTAGATTTTTCTTTTTAAACTAGAAACGTAGCTAGGATTTTGGAAATAGATATGTACTTTTAGAACTAATATTAAATCTGGAAAGGAAGAAGAGTGACAGGAGGAAGAAAAGGCGGAGAAGGTGTAGGAGAAAATACCTATAAACGCAACCCCACAAAAGGCCTAAAGACAAAGAGAAAGAAACTTCTGTGCAGAGGATGGAGATTAATTGTAGGTATTTACAGTCAGTGTAAAAATGACCTCACTAATGTGGGCAGATCTCGGAATCATCAAATGGAGTATCGAGATCATATAGGGAATGTTTCATTTTCTAGGTCAGAGGTTAGTGAATAAATTAGAACATAGTCAGCATTTTTTTAAATTAGCATCTTATTTTTTCAAAGTTATTCAGAAAAATGAACTAACAAAGAATTAGAGAAGTTTCCCTTTTGGAAACTAAATCAGAATTAGTTCAATAAACATTTAAAATACATAAACAGGTATATCTGAAAAAATTTTTTGAAAGCTTATCCTCCTATTTGTTTTTAAAAGTGTTTTCTTTACAACTAAAGATATTTTGTAAACTCTTTAAAGGAGAGTTTAAATGTAAAATTTACCCACACAGTATTTTTTTTTTTTGATGATATGAATTGCAAATTTTATAGAGGTCCAAATCTTGTGATTGCCCTGTGCATTTCAAGTCCATCAGCCTTATAATTAGCTTCATATTTTACAGGAAAAGGAAACAGTGTTCCTAACTCCATTCATTCAGCAAATATTTATGATGGGTACTGTGTGCTAGCCCTTTAGAAAAGAGAATGGGGTTTAAATTTTATCAGCAATTATGTGTTTTTCTTGTTTTATTCATATACTATACTAAATATTCTTGGTTAATTTTTGAAAATTTATTAGCTATGTACTGGTTTTATGAGGACTTACCGGAAAATCAGGGTGAGGTTCCAGTTTTCTTTCATACAGGACAAGTATAGTTGATCCACATTATTCATGGATTCTATTTTTGTGATTTCCCTATTCACTAGAATTTATTTGCAACTCTAAAAGATACTCGTAACATTTTTGAGATTATTCACAGACATGCGGGTGAAATTTTGAGTTGGTCCAGATACGTGTTCTCAGCTCAGGTCAAACAAAGCCAGCACTCTGCCTTCTTGATTTAGCTCTAGTGCTGTAAGCATACATCTTTTACCTGGTCTATGTAGTGCCATGTGTTTTGCCTTTTTGTGCTTTTCGTTGGTGATTTAAAATGGCCTCCGAGCATGGTGCTGAAGTGCTGTCTCGTGTTCTCATGCACAAGAAGGCTGTAATGTGCCTTATGGAGAAAATATGTGTGGTAAACTTCATTTAAGCCATTAATTTCTACACAAATTAACAGTATACATTTAAAAAGGCATCTTTAAACTGAAACACACATAAAACAAAGTTATGTATTGATTGGCAGGTGAAAATCTCATGATCAGAGACTTGTAGGAATCTAACCTTCCCTTTTCCCTAGGAGCACTCAGTGTTCACAGTGACTTTGTACTGCAAATAAAGAAAAACAATTGTTGCATTTTTGTTTGCATTTTTGAGGAGTTTGCTAAATGCCTGCTCACTAAATTGTCTTTTTCCTTTTTCTTTTTTTTTTTTTTTTTTTTTTATGCCTGCAGCACCCAGGCTTCTTAGGTGGTCTCCCATCCAAGTACTAACCAGGCCTGACCCTCCTTAGCCTCTGAGATCAGACAAGATTGGGCTTGTTCAAGGTGGCATGGCTGTAGACTAAATTGTCCTTTTTAATGTATGCCAAGACACATGATTCTGACTCATAAGCAACTAGTTAGTAAATACAGATAGGTGGGTGGAAAAGGAAAATTATAAATAATGTTCAACTGTAATTTCTGTTTCTTCCCTTATGAACTTAAAAAAATTAAAACTGCTACTAATACACAACAAAATGAACCTAGAGAGATTTGAAGTCTAGAAAAAAATTTGTAATGTGATGGAATCCTCTTTGTGGGAAGAGATTTATCTGTCCTGCTTGTCACTGTCACCTGTGCCTAGCACAGTTTCTGACCCATAAGGAGTGCTCAAGGTATGTTTTATAAAATGAATTGCATTGAATCAGACATAAATTGACACTACAAGTAGTTTTGACTGTGATTTGACAGTGATACGAATGAAAATGTAAGTCGAAGAAGTATAAGGATCATTTTACCTGGTGGTAAAGAGAGGTCAGGAGACAGTGTCTCCCCCTTTGTTGTAGGGTTAGCTAGGAAAACCACCCCTGTCACTGGGCCTGAGCAATGACAGCATGTGTCAGCTGTACTTCACCTGTGTTGTCTGTGTGATCTGGGTCAAGAAACCCTGCTTCTTTGGGTCTTGGCTTCCAATTATTAACTTGATAATCAGCTTGATTATAAGATAACAGAAAGTATCATTTACCAAATTTCATAAATATATATGAGACCTGAGAATATATGTAAATATAAATTCTAGGGACTAGACTGGGAATAGAAAGGAGAAACACAATATAAATCAAGCTGAATTTATTTCTATGAATTAAGTGAGGAATTTTGAGCAGCTTGGAGTCATCTAATGAGTTTGCTGGTGGGTTGATTTAGACCTGTGTGGTCTGCATTGAATTAAGCTAATGGCCAAAATTCTTTGGCAAAATGTAGTGAAAAGAATCCAAAGTCTTGGAAAAATAGGAGTGTTGGAGTTGATTTATCAATAGCACATGCTTACCTCCCACACTATGACCTCCAAATAGCCAGTTATTTTCAGTGATTTAATAACAACTTTTGGAATAAGAAAAAAAAAAAAGGAAGAAATCAGAGAGAAAGAGAAACACTAGAGCCATAGAGGTAATTTTTTCCCTCCACTGGTATATTACAACCAGAGTTTGAATCTAGATCATGTAAACAATCAACAATCTAAAGATTTTAAAAGACATCACTTTGGCCAGCTGCAGTCATGCCAGGCATTCCAGTAAACTGCTGACATCCGTGTTTGGGATTATGATCTTTTTAAAGCACCTCTAGGATTACAATAAGGCATAACAGAAGGTACCCGGGATTTCTTGGTGTTTTTTTGTAGTTAACTTACGGTTTCATTTTTTTTTCTTAATGGAATTATGTCTTCTTAGCCATTAAGTATCTCTCGAAAGTGAGCTGGAAACTTTTGCTAAATAGATGTTCAATGTTTGTGACAGACCTTCACCACATAGAAACTAAACATACCAACAACTCCTAGCTTTAAAATAACTTGCACAATTACTTTTTTCCCCAAAGCTTTATACTAGTGTAATATTTTTGAAAGTGTTTTAAGATTTTAAGGAAAAAGAGATGCAGGTCCAAGAAAAATTCAGTCATACAATCAAAAAAAAAACAAAAAAAAACCAAAAAACCTTTAACAAAAACCAACCTCAATTGAGGTGATAATTGGATGAACAGATACTGTAGATGCCTGGCAGTGACAATTATTTTTCTGAATATATGCATTTAATTTTTCTATATTAAAATAAAAAATATTCTAGATATCAGAAATTATAAAATGTACATCCTATAGTTTGAGAAATGGCAAGCATAAAATGTATCATTATCTTATTTAGTCATCATAACAAATCTCTCTCTTTAAAATTAGGAAGTGAGTCTAAGGCTAAAAGAGGTGAAAGCTAATACATAGTGAGGCTGTGTTTCTAATGATCTAATGCCCAAGTTTGGCAACTACTTTTTGTATACTTTTCTTAGCTACAAACTAAAGAAATGGACTTGGTGATCTTTTCTTGCTCATAAGTACTATGTTTTTTCACTCATATTCAATTTTGTTATTATTCAATATATGTACAAATGTTATAACATTTCTATAACCACTTTGTAATTCTCTTTTGTATTGTGTTCTTTATAACCTTATTTAAAAACAAAAACCAAAAAACCTGAGTTATAGTCTTATATTTTCTAATTTATTTGAAAAAAATATATCTAAAAATAAGTCTGAATTTCAGAATAAAATTTTTTCAGCCCCTGGTATGATCTTTATTTCCTATAAATTTGTTAAACAATGAAGAAAGAATCATCACATGTTAAAGGGCTTCAGCGTAGTAGCAGAACATTATAGTCGCAGAATGGGCAGATGTGGTTTGACTCTCAACATCTGTTTGAATCTCCTTTGTAATGTGCTTTCCTGTGCTGCTGCGCTGGAAGGCTAAACACTTCATTTCCCAGACACCCTTGCCACTGGTGATCCTCATGTAGTGTAACTTCTGCCAATCAGGAGCACCTGCAGGAGGCTTGAATTTGGAAATGTAACACCCATTTGCTGGTGGGGACCTATTAGGCTGGGTGGGCTCCAGAGGCCATAGTCCTGGTGACAGCTTTCTGTTCCCTAGATTATGGATAATTATGGTGTGATTCTGGGCAAAACTTCCTGGTTACAGCACTGGTAAAAGATTCTTGGGTAGGGAAATTCTGTGGCTGTTTTTTGGGAGTCCTGCTCCTCAGACCCTTCCAACAATATTATAAGGATCTAATTCCCAGCATTAGATTCATTCCTAGATCTAATGGTGCTAGAATGGTTTTTGTTATCTGTATTTGAGTCCTAAGATGACTTTTCCCACCTCTGACTTTTAAAATGTTTTCTCCACTTTTGTAATTAGAAGAAGAGTAATTAGTTGGAATAATTAGTTATTTTTTTTTCTCAAATAGGAGTCATGTACTAAAATAATAGAAATTTCTCTTTCTTTCTGGATCTACTCAAGATAGGAGCAAATAAATTATCTTCCCTAGGAAACAATCTTAACATAAACAAAAATCTAGGATATTGAAGGTCCTAAAGTTTAATTTCCTAAATACTTTTTCTTTTCCTAAAACCTGTGATTTGTGTACTTATGTCTGGGCTAAACTAATTTCATAAGACCTGCAGTAGGTTAGTAAAGATAAACCAAAGACTTCCATTCTCCATTAAGTTATTTACATTAACTTACCGAAGAAATAGAGTAAAATATTTTAACTTCTTTAATGGGCTCAGGAATTGTCTGGGCAACTTGAAGTGATTTAAAAATTATTATTTAGCATATTATTGTGGAATTTGACAGGTTTGTACTTGTCTAACATTGTAAGGAAATATTTATGCTATTATTCCTACATGTCACATATAAAACTATTTTAATCTACTTCTTTTAATATTTGAATGACTGAACTAAAGTATACAGGGTAACCATGAGAGACTTAATTATTTTGATGGCATTTAGTGTCTCGTTATTGTTAGACTCAAACCTTTTTGTTATCTTAGTGTCAAAAATGACAAAAACTTTTACTTAAATTTATTGAAATATTGAGAATTACAGCATTGAGTCAATTGGAAATTGGCCTCTACCTCCATCATTATACTTCAACACATCAATTACTAGGAAAAAGTCAGCATCGTTTTAAATGTCTCTGTTAACATTTAGCAACGAGCATCTGTAGTCTTATTGTGTCTTCACCATAAATGACCCCCTTGCAGCACCTAAGACATTGCTTTACACAGACTCAAAGTTGAGTAGTTGTCCTATAAAAGATATTCAAATAAAGCACCCAGCAGATGTCAATTAAATAAGAAAAATTCAATAATGAGTTGATTACAGATCATAGCTTCTAAGCAGTTCAGTTTGTTTTCAGTTATACATTTCTTTTCAAATCTCTAAAATTACTTTTTCTTTAGTTATAGGTAATCAAAGGTGAGGAAATCTTTATAATCTGCAGAGTAATGTGAGTTGTGGAGATGCTGCACTTTTTTCCTTCCAGTCTGTCCTCAATGATCAGGAGTCTTCTATTTCATATGTTATGTTTATATACTGTCTATCCTAGACTTTCTCGAACTCTTTTGGTCACTTAAAAGTTTTTTTTTCCACTGACTAATGGACATTTCTTATCAGGACATCCAAACAGAAGCCACGTGGACTCCCGCTTTTGCTCTTTTCACTTCGCTCCCTCAGTCTCTGCAGAGGCCTGTTGTTAACTCATGCGCACTTGTCGTCGTTGTTTAAACGTGGTCCATATACTATGCTACTGGTAACATTTAATCAAGCTTGTATATTCCCCTATTGGGCATATAGAATGTCTACAATTTTTCACTGCTATGTATAGTTATAAAAAGTCTTAATTTTTCTTTCAGGTACATTCTTCTGTCATGTTCCCCAAAGTGGAATCAACACCCAATCGGCAGGAATGATTTCTTCTACTCATTCATTTTATTGAAATATTTATACATTTCTTGATATACATCAGAAAGTATACTATCTGCTGGACATATGATGGTGATTATTAAAAAATAAAAAAAATATGGTTTTTGTCCTTAGTTTTATGTGTCTTGTCACAGATTGCTCTCTGGAAAGAGTGAACAATTTGCAGAACCCCCAAACTTTCTTATTTTCTCTAATCTTTGCAATGTTGGTTTTTAAATTTTGTTTCCTTTTTGCTAGTTTAGTAATTGTGTGATGGCACCTTAAAGGTATTTTGATTTGCTTTTGTTTAGTTGCAAGTGAAGATGTGCATGTCTTCAAAAATCATCAATTTATTCATCTTTTCTCTTTTTATTTTAATAGAGTAATTGGTAAATTATTTCCGCTTCTATTAAATAAAAAATCCTGTTTTTCTGTTTTCCTGAAATACTATTTTGAGTTCTGAATAGACAGTAATCAGACACAGTAGAAGAATGAAATTTCAAAATTCAAATAAATACTCTCATTGGAATAGAACATAGAATGAATTTCAAGATCATCAGTCATAACACAGTTGGCTTAAATGATTAAAAAAACCCATGAGATCAAATAGCTTATCCGTAAATATATTAACACTAATTTTACAACAATATAGCTAGAAGAAAAAGAGTATAATATAATTAATGAGTCCTTTATGAAGCAAAGCTAAATTAAACTCATTTTTATTTACTAAAAAATCTCAAAGCAAAAATTATCAAATCATCATTGGATAGGTTTTCTCTTCAGGAGCCTACAGACATCGTGAATTAAAAGCCCTCTTGGTCTGAAAGTAATTGCAACTTGTTTCCTGATGCACTAGCAACAGTTTCACTGTCACAGCGCTCACATAACCACCAAGCAACTTCAAACTATTGGATCAGCAGAGATAGCCCAACTTTAGAGCATGTCTGCCCTGGCTAGCTTTATATAAGTCAGTGCCTTTTCTTCCTACAGCTCCCAAGTCTTCCTTAGGCTTCCTCTCCATCAGAGTTCTGGACCCTTAGACTTCATCTTTATGAGAAGTCAGTAGATTCTGACATATTCTAAGGGAATCCAGTAGATTCTGACTTGTATTCTAAGGGAAAATACTGACTATGGAAATCTTTTGGGGGAGCAAAACAGCACACAAAAACAAGCAACAACAATAACAAAACTCATAATACTCAAACCATAACAAGTTTTATCTGTTGGGGTTTTTAAAATACTTTAAAAATAGGCAAAGTGGTATTTGAGAAGATTCCTTCATTTTTTCCTCAGTTTCTCTCCCTGCCAACTTTCGGATTTCCTCATTCACTCTCTTGCTCCCCAGGATACACACACACACATATACATACACATCACAGTCGATATGATGGGGCTGAAATAAAATCTTCAAAAAGTTCTTAGGTTGAGCCACATGAAATTACTGCTATTTGGTCATTATTTAATCTAATACAAGGCTAACTGTATATCTTCTGATACATGAAGTAACTGTATATCTTCTGATTTATGAAGTAATAAACTTCATAAGTATATAAATGCTAATGGGGAGCAGCAAAGCAAGGTGATAAAGTGAAACAAAAACTATTGTCTGTCACACCCAGGTAGCATGAAACACACAAAAAGCCAAATAAATCAAAATATGTTATAAAGCAGACTTTTTCAGTTGTATGCTGTACATGAATAGAAGCAATATATGTTTTTTCAGGTTACTAGAATATTGGGGCTTCAGAGTAAAGAATAGGTCCTTTTGTTCGGTTTACTCATTTGTTATTTTAGAGGTATTTATTGAGTGATGGCTGTTAGGCCCAGAATTCTGCTAGGATTTGTGAGAAATACAGAAGATGTCACGATTTCTCTCGGCCCACATGACAGAAATCATGGAATACTATGAGAACAATTCCAAGGCAAGCTCTGATGGTAAAGAGCAAGCTGAGTTCCTAGGTGCAGGAGGAATTCAAAATAAGAGAAAAGTCACCATAAGCACAGATGATCAGGCCTGGAAAGACTTTCTTGGGGATGGCTTCCAGGGAAAGAAGAGTTTTAAGCAGGGAATCTATTTAAACACATGTTAGGAATTGGATTAGAAAAGGTAACATATGTTTAGGATTGTCAAAACAGGCTAGTATACCCTTTAGTTAGTACAGTGATGTTTCCCTTTGCTGTACAGTAGCCTAGTACTTTTAACTGATTCCATGATGCTTCCCTACATGGCTGATTTATGACTTTGGAAGAGTTTAGCTATCTTGAAAACCTGCCTTATTGAATTCTACTTTATTACATAATTGATCTGCTTAGCAGTGTCAATAACTTTGTTTTTGTGGATAAAATAAAAGACAAAAGATGTTAATTATATTTCCAGGACTCATGCTAGATTTTTCAGAAGGTATAGGAAAAAAAAAAAACCCTGAAATTTATCTAAGAAACCATTAATATTTTCTTGACACACCCAATATTCATGTTTCCCACCAAAAGGAGATTGTTTTTTCTAATCTCAACTATTCAGGAGAGAAATGTTATGGTCTAGGCATTTAACTATTGGTTAAGAGACAAGTAAACACAGAATATAATAAAAAACTGTAATCAAGAAGATTTTTAGGGCTGTGTTTTACATTGAGTGAATACAAATCTGATGAAGCAAGGTTTCTCTTCCTTAGACTTTTAAAAAAATGAATAATAGGACTTCCTTATAGTTTGCCATGAATACAAATTATATACAAATGTTAGGAGAAAGACAAGTATGTCATTCAAATTTTAGTATCATCTTTTAAAGTATATGACTTGCCAGAATAGGACAGAACAAACTACTTAATTGACGGTTCCAGAAAATGGGCATACTATCGTTTTCTGACCAATGATTTACATTCAGCTGGAGATGAAAATTCCTGAATTTGAAATCCATGCGTCATTCCTCTATTTATACTTTTGGGTGTGGGGCAGTCTCAATTGTCCCTGTCTTTAGCAGAGTACACTCTAAACCTTGAAACATCTGATAGTTTAGTGAGGCTTATTAACATTTCTAGACCTAGCTAAAAAACCCAATGTATTACATTAGTTGACACTTTAGATGCTCTTTTCTGTCCCTCTCAAAGTGTTTCATACATATAAATATACCCTTCCAAATTGCAAGTCTTCTGGGGCAGAGACTGTGTCTTATATGTCTCTTCACGTCCCTTCTTCCCTTGCCCATCAATGTGGCCTTTGCTTCTCTTACCCTTCTCCATAGCCCCCTCCTTAATTAGGAAGGTATCAATCATTCTTAATATTGACTGCTAAATTCTTGGTGAATTTAATTCAAAATTACACTAACTATAGAGAGAAAAATCTGTGTTAACAAATTCACTAGTATGCCTGAACCTTTTGGTGTATTCATTGTGCATTCGTGTTTTATGAACCTTTTTTTCCCTCATGGGGGAAGAAAAACTATCAACAAGAGGATAAAGCTGAAGACTGTTAGGACTTGTAGCTGTAGCCTGCCCCTACACCTCTGTGTGAAGGATTTTCTAGGCAAGCCAGATAGGATCCTGAGGGAGCATTTTCAGGGTAGAGAGGTGAAATGAATCCCATTCAGGCGACTAAAAGAAACGTTTATTCATTAAGAAGTAAGTTGAGGGGAAGAGGAAGTGGAAGGGGCTGCAGACCTCTGAAGGAAAGGAATAGTTATCGACTCCTGAGAAGAGAGATTGTTGGAACTTTTGAAGTCTAAAGTACCAGCTGAGAGCATTATATTGCTTCCTGTGGGAAAAAGAGGCCTTAGGGTTCATTTCATTTGTTTTGGACTAATAACAAAAAAAGCTCCTGGCTCTACCCTGTGATTTTAAATATGAATAAAACTTATCCATGGAGAGAAAAGCTGACTCTAGTTTGTGACCACCATTGTATGAAAGAACTTTAAATTACAAATCAATTGAGTGATTTGAAAGAAGATTAAAATTTGTGTTTGTTAGTCTATTTTTAAGCCTTTCTTTTATAAGGCTAAGAAAGAAGGTTATATGAAGTTTAGTCAGCTTTTTGTAAGATAATCTAAATGCACCTTTTCCACCTTCTGTTCTCAGATTTGGCAGTGAAAAATTGTTCTGATCACAGTTTCTTGGAGTATAATTACTTTGTCAAAAGAAATATAATTAGAACTGATATTTTAAAATGTACCATAATTGTATTTAAAGATTTGATCATTTGCTCATGTACGAAATGTTCTGTTAATTTAGCAACAACCAACAGTACTGGAGTTGGGAAATGATCTGACAATTTTTCTCTTTTCTGTTTTAAAAATATCTGTTCTACCCTTTTGTCAGTTGAAGCGATATAGTCCATTTCAACGGTGGATTAAATTCAGTGCTTGACACAGCTTTATGAGTGTCAGGTCCATTTATTCCTCTGTTCTACTGCACTTTTTCTCATCTCATACCATTACTACAGCAGTTTAACAACAAAAGTACCTCTAGATTCCAACACATCTTTCAGATCTCTTCATTTGTAACCTCAATCAGCATAAATCTGTTTCTTGTTCCTCATCCCTGACCAGAAAACTCTGGAAATCCTGTTATTTATCACTTAAAAAACAAAACAAAACAAAACAAAAAACCCAAACTCTTCTATGTGGCAGCAATTTGATTGAATTCCCCCATGCATGATGAGTTCTTGTCATATTGCCCACATGCAGATTTGGATCAATAAATCAAAGCTTTCTAGAATAAAATATCTCTTATAAATAACAGAGTTTCCTTCACAAACCATAAAATTATATAAAATACTGGGTTTCAGACAGGCCCAGAGACATCAAGTCTTAGAGTTGGGTAGAAAAAAATAGAAAAAAATTAAGTGAATTAATTATTCTTGGTTCACATCATCTAAGGCTAGGAGTTTCAAAGCCAAAATATTAGATGACTTTCTCTTCTTTTTCTACTGAAGGTGACTTTCCTAGTACCCACTTTCCTACTTTCTGGGATATAGGGCTAGATTCAGGAACAAGTGCTATTTGGAAGTGATTTAGAAAACATACAGAGTGGTGGCCCCAGAGTCAGATGCTCTGACTTTGAATTCAAACTCCCCTATATAACCTTTTGCAAGTTAGTTAGCCTCTCTGAACTTCAATTTCCTTACGTGGAAAGCAAGAGTGATAGTACCTACCTTTTTTGGTGGTTGTGAGGCATTTAGATTGATTAGTTATTACTATTATGCTGGATTAAATACTGTCTGTCCAAATATTTTAAATAAATTATGAGCTAAGATGGTTCCTCTGGGACTATTTTCTTCTAGAATTGCTTCTAGAATTTCTTCTAGAAATACTGTCTGTCCAAATATTTTAAATAAATTATGAGCTAAGATGGTTCCTCTGGGAATATTTTCTTCTAGAATTTGACTTCGGATTAATTGACAGTGACTCTTAGTTAGAATCACATAAATTTCTAGTTAATTTTTTTCTCTCTAATTTCTAATTGAAATGAATCCTACAGTGGTCATTTTTCAATTTCACACTTGAAATAAAAATATGTATAGGAATTATATGGATAAAGTATGGTTTTCTCATTATTGAATTTTGTTGTGTGGTCTGAATTTCTAGTTGAGGTTAGAGTAACTGGAAGAGCAAAAAAATACATCTGAAGAATTCAAATTTTAATCTTTCCTCTGTCTAGGCCTTTCTTTTACTATGATATGATATTGATTTGCAGAAGTGGAGTGGAAGGAAAAAGAATGACAATCAATTTAGGTAATTAAAATAATTGAACAGAAGAAAGAAATTCAATGTTTGCTCCAGTTGCAATGCAGTAATGAATTCTCATTTGTGACATATGTTGTTTAGCATGAGATTGATGAAAAATAGGGCTTTCTTCTTATAATGCTTTATTTCATCTGAAATATTGGCATTTAAGCCTTTTATTGAACATACTCTTCATGCCCTTTAAGTTAAAAATTTTTAATTACAAAATAAGCTCATGTTTTGTACCAAATTATAACACTAAATAAATTTATGAATAACTAATATCTGTGTAGTATTATTGGATGATACTAGATCTTTGAAGTCCATTTGAATGATTTCATTTTGATATTCTAGATATGAATATTCTAACTAGGTAAAACTATAGAAACTGGGCATTGATTTCTTTAGTGAACCCAACACCCTCACGCAGAGTTGAAAGACTGGTCCTTTGAAAATGTGTGAAAATTCTTTTCCATAAAACTGTGTTAGTTTCCAAATAATTCAGGGCATTATATTGGCCATAGAGATGACCTTGAAATAGAACAGCATAAGGATGAGTTATTGAATGTAATCTTTTTGGGAAAAGTTAAAGAATGTTCATAGAAGTGGGTTTGACCTAGCACCTTTAGTTCTGGTTAAAGATACGATGATTTCAGTCATAGAGTATATAAGCCAGAATTATAAAGGGTTAATAAAAAGCCAGAGAAGCAAGAGATAGCCTTATGTTTGACCATTCTGATTATTGACAGAACTATGATTGACTCTCTGATTGTCAGTTTTATGAAACTAACTAAATACTCATTGTTGACTAAAGGGAAGTTGTGCATTGGTAAGCATTCTAGGACCAAAGGGTTATTAATAATGTTGACTAAGTATGAATTCCCAGGGGAAACTTGGAACTGATTTTCTTTATTTGAATCTGTGGTCTTAAATTGGAGAGATGAAGCCTGCTACACTATATGTGTTATTAAATACCATGACTTGCCTTAGACCACAGTGTGACTGTCATTTAAAATTAACTGTATGCTACATCTCATTGAGAAAAGGAGTTGTCTAATTCCTTAAGGAGTCTCTAAAAGTGGTGGGTTGTGCACAGACTACATGTCTTGCTAATTGGATTGAACAGTAGCAAAATTTGCTACCACATTTCTTTTTTTTTTTTTTCCAAAAGCTGGAGGCAGATAATTTTAAAAAAAATGTTTTTCTTCTCTAACAGCATCTGCTCAATTATCTGAAAAAATCTTTGTCATAGTAATTCAGATTGATAGTATTCCTTTCAGTTTGGTTCAAATTTGAGAAATATTTATTGGGGCCCTACACTGTGCCAAGCATTTATTTGCTTGGCAATTGGGGCTATAAAAATAAAGAGCTTCTGCTCAAGATGGCGGAGTAGGTAAACTCTGCTTACCTCTTCCCGTGACCACCTCAAAATTACAACTAAGCTACAGAACAACCATCATTGAAAATCTCCTGTAGTCTAGTTGAACAGAAGTCCTATAACTAAGGATAAACAGAAGAAGCCGCATTGTGACTGGTAGGAGGGGCTGAGATGCAGAACGAGCTGAACCCACACCTACATGTTATCAGTTAAAATTGGAAGGGATATCTCAGCTGCAGAGGTCCCCCATGATGAGCAAAGGGTCCCATCCCCACACCAGGCTCCCCAGCACAGAGTTCCAGTGCCGGCAAGAGAAATTCCAGTAATTTCTAGCTATGAAAACCAGCAGAGATTGTGTCAGTGGATGGAGGAGGGCAGCTGGAGCCAAGACCTTTCTCTTAAAGGGCCCACAATGAACTTACTCGCCGATGGACTCACTTGCTCAGAGCTCCAATGCTGGGACAGCAGCTTGAAAGGCCCCGGGGACATATGAGGAGGAACTGAATTTTCTGGCTTCAGGGTGAGGACTGGAGGGGCAGCTTTCTCCCAGACCAGAAGGCTGGCAGGAACCATTGTTTTTTTGTTAGGCCTTCCGTCCACCTAGCATGTACATGGAGGTGGGTACCATATCTGAGTCTCTAGCAACATGGCTAACACTGTTCACCTTGCCCTGGTGATTCTTGAGACCAGTTCTCGAACTTTCCCAAGCTGCTTTCAGCGGCTTTTTCATACAAATGGCCTGTTTGGACTCATGCTATGGACTTTCATAAAATCTCTCAAAGTTTCACAAGCCCCAAATAAGCAAATGTGGTGTGTACTATACCTCTTGTTGGTCAGCCCCAAGCTTGGCACTATTGGCAGCCAGCCTTGGTTTGTATCTTAGCCTCTCCCAGGCACCTCTAAACCCAGCACAAGTGACAACCATCTGCATATCACTTTAGACCCAAGAAGGGCACAGGGAGCAGCTGACCTAGGCCTGCACTAAAGCCCCTCCCTAGAGGCTCCAGAACCAACACACCCGGTGGCCAGCTTCAGACCACAACCAGAGTACCTCTATGAACACACTCAAAGGGCAGACTGGGCAGGCGCCAGAGCCCTGCTAAAGTGAATCATTCTCTGTAGGGTCAGCCCATGCATAACAGCTCCATTATTATAGTCATGGCCAGTCCCTACAACCAATCAGCTTGAGAGGTCAATCCTTCTTATCGATGTGTCAAGAACAATCAAAGCTCAACTCTAACAGGAGGGCACACACAACCCATACAAGGAACACACCTAGATTACCTGGCTTAGGTGACCCAGGAAGACTGCACCACTAGGTCCCACAGGACACCTACTACTTAAGGCCACCCTCTTAAGACCAGGAGACATAGAAGCTCTATCCAATACATAGAAACAAACACAGGGAGGCAGCCACAACGAGGAGGCAAAGAAACATGTCCCAAATGAAAGATCAGAACAAAGTTCCAGAAAAAAACCAAACAAACTGAAAATTGAGACAGTCTACCAGAGGCAGAGTTCAAAACATAAGGATGTTATAAGGATGCTCATTGATTTCAGTGAGAACTTCAATGAGGAGATGGGAAATATAAAAATGGAGATAGAATACATAGAAAAACCAGTCAGAAATGAAGACTGCAAAAACCGAAATGAAGAATACATTAGAGGAAATCAACAATAGGTTAAATGAAGCAGAGGATTAAATCTGTGATTTGGAAGATAAGGTAGCAGAAAACACCCAATCAGAACAGCGACAAGAAAAAAGAATAAAGAAAAATGAGGAAAGTTTAAGGGACCTCTGGGATAACATCAGCTGAACTAACATTTGTATCATAGGGGTACCAGAAGGAGAAGAGAGAGGGCAAGGAATTGAGAACCTATTTGAAGAAATAATGACTGAAATCTTCCCTAACCAAGCCCAGAAAGCATAGAGAGTTCCAAACAAGATGAACCCAAAGAGGCCACACCAAGACATATCATAATAAAAATGCCAAAGATTAAAGACAAAGAGAGAATTTTAAAAGCACCATTGGAGCTCCTATAAGATAGTCAGTTGACTTCTCAACAGAAACCTTGCAGGTCAGAAGGGATTGGTATGACATATTCAAACTAATAAAAAGCAAGGACCTACCACCAGGATTACTCTACCCAACAAAGTATCATTTAGAATCGAAGGACTGATAAAGAGCCTCCCAGACAAGAAAAGAGTTCATCATCACCAAACCAGTAAAACAGGAAATGTTAAAGAGACTTATTTTATTTTATTATATATTAGTTTCAAGTATACAGCATGGTGGTTAGATATTTATACAATTTGCAAAGTGATTACCCTGATTACTGTAGTGCACTATACATAGCCATTACAATATTATTGACTATATTTCCTGTGCTGTACTACACATCTCTGTGACTGTTTTGTAACTCTGATTTGTACTTCTTAATCCCTTCACCTTTTTTCACCCAGCCCCCCAAACCCTCTTCTCATTTAGCAATCACCAGTTTGTTCTCTATATCTACAAGTCCGTTTTCATTTTGTTTGTTTTGTTCCTCAGATTCCACATACAAGTGGAATCATATGGTATTTGTCTTTCTCTGTCTGACTTATTTCTCGTAATATCCTCTAGATCCATCCATGTTGTTGCAAATGATAAGGTTTTATTTTTTTATGGGTGAGTAATAGTCCTTTGTATATATGTACCATAACTTCTTTATCTAGTCATCTATTGATGGACACAAGTTGCTTCTATATCTTGATTATTGTAAACAGTGCTTCAGTGAATGAGCATAGGAGTGCATATATCTTTTCAAATTAGTGTTTTGGTTTTTCAAGGGACTTATTTAAGAAGAAGAAGAAATATAAAAAATATGAATAATAAAATGGTGATAACTACGTATCTACCTACAATTACTTTAAATGTAAATGAATTAAATGCTCCAATCAAAAGACATAGGATCACTGAATGGATAATAAAACAAGACCCTTATGTATAGTGCCTACAAGAGACTCACTTCAGATTGAAAAACACACAGACTGAAAGTAAAGGGATGGAAAAAGATATTTCATGAAAATTAAAATGGAAAAAAGGGTAGGGTACCAACATTTATACCAGACAAAATAGACTTTAATATAAAGGACTACAACAAAAGACAAAGAAAGACCCAGTAATTCCACTTCTGAGTATTTATCCAAAGAAACCCAAAATACTAATTAGAAAAGACACATGCATTCATATGTTCATTAAGGATTATTTACAATAGCCAAGATGTGAAAGCAACTTAAGTGTCCATTAATAGATGAATGGATGAAGAAGTGGTATGTATATATAATGGAACATTACTCAGCTATAAAAAAAGAATGAAATCTTGCCATATGCAATAATATGAGTGGAACTATAGGACATCGTGCTGAGTGAAATAAGTCAGACAGAGAAAGACAAATACCATATGATTTCTCTCTTATGGAATCTAAGAAACAAAATAAATGAACAAACAAAACATAAATGAGCTCATAGATGCAGAGAACATTTGATGGCAGATGGGAAGGGTGCTGGGGAGATGGGTGAAGGATGGGAATGGATTAAGAGGTACAAATTGGTAGTCAAAAAATAGTCATGGGGATGTAAAGTATGGCATAGGGAGTATAGTCAATAATATTGGAACAAGTGTCTACTCACTATATCGTACACCTGAAACTAATATCATATTGTATATAAATTGCAATTGAAAAATAAAAAAATTATTTTAAAGAAGTGTGAAAATCTTGAATGCAGCCAAAGGAGGCAAATAAAATAGAAATTTGGCTGATATAATCAAAACTCATGTCTTCTACTAATTGTTAAATTTGTACAATTATATACCCTTAGACAACAGAGTTAAACATCATAATTCATGGCTCTGGAATGTGAAACTCATGTGAGTTACATGTAATTTTTTCATAATGAATAAAATTTTATACCTTCCCTCACAAAATAACCCCAAATTAATAAGACTCAGTTTAGACCTGTAGCAATTAATAATATGTGGATTACACGGACTCTTAAAAAACAAAAACGAACGATCAAATAAAAATCATAAACAAAAATCACCAAGTATAATGTGAGTTAGTAAAGTGTGCTTTAAATAAGGAAGCTTCATTTTAGCTTGGATAGATTTCTTTCCAGGAAGTGAAAGGAAAGAGGATTCCCAGTTGAGGAATACAATGTGTCAAAGCACAGAGGTATGACAATTCATACTGCAAGTAGGAAACAGTGTGTAGTACAGTCTGTGGTAAATTGTAATAAAACTTGTTCACCACTTTTTGATAAATTGCAAGGGCTCGGTCATCTTTAACTGCTCTTTGAACTTTATCTCTTATGAATCCTGAAGTGTACCACTTATATCACTCCATGATTATCTTTTTAAAAGATAGAGAATTATAATCACTAAATACTGAATTAAAGTTGCCTCATGGTGTCACCTGATTTTTTACTGGAATACACCACTTGAGTTTATAAATGTTACAACATTCATTAAAGATCTTGGAGTTGGAGGTGTTGTTTATTATCTAGTCAAAGAACTTCACTTGAGGATTGATTATAAATTGAGTTACAGATTAGCTTTATAAGAGGTACTCCCTCACACCTGTTAAAATAGCTATCATTAAACAGGACAAGTACTAACAAGTGTTGGAGAGGTTGTGGGGGAAAAAAGGAATCCTTATTGACTGCTGGTGAAAATGTAAATTGGTACAGCCACTGTAGAACACAGTGGAAGTTCTTCAAAAAAATTAAAAATGGAATTACTATGTGACCCAGCAATTTCTCTTCTGGGTATTTGCCCTCCAAATTTGAAAACATTTATTCGTAAAGATACATGGACCCTGATGTTCATAGCAGCTTTATTCACAGTGGTCAAGTTATGGAAACAACAAAAATGCCCTTAGATAGATGACTGAGGTAAAGAAGATGTGGTGTGTGTGTGTGTATATATATATAGTATTATATAGTATATAGTATATATAGTATATATATAGTATACTAGTATATATAGTGTATATATATATATACTATTATATATATATAGTATATAGTATATATAGTATATATATAGTATATATAGTATTCCATATATATATAAAGGAATACTACTCAGCCATAAGAAAATATGAAATAGTTGCATTTGTGACAACATGGTTGGATCTCGAGATTATCATGCTAAGTGAAATAAGCCATACAGAAAAAGTTGAGAACCATACGATTTCACTCATATGTGGGATATAAAACTGAAAGCAACAAATGAACAGGACGAACAGAGACTCCTAGACATGGACAACAGTTTAGTGGTTACCAGAAGGAAGGTGGAGAGGTAGATAAGGGTAAACGGAGTCAGATATATGGTGACAGAAGGAAATTTAACTTTGCGTGGTGAACATTCAATGAGATATATACACATACGTAATATTGAATTGTACAATTGAAATTTATTTGATTTTATTAACTAATGTCACCCCAATAAATTTAATTTAAAAAAGATTAGCTTTGCTTTGTAGTGTTAACTGAAAAGTGGATCTGACTGTCCTCACAGATGGCTTCAGCATGGAAATCAAACTTTCTGTCTGTTTACTTTCTAAATACTGTGGTTCTTGGATCACAAATATACCTATATTGTACTTTTCAGAGAATAGGTGTTCAATACATGGTTGTGGAAAGAATGAAGAGATATATGAGGACACTGCATCTCCATTGGATCAGATGAACTCAGAAATCTCTGCTTAGACTGTTTACATTTTACAATGATCCTTAGGATCCCTATTCCAGAATAATAAAATAACCTCTGTGGCAGAATGCAAAATCCAACACTAAACTCTAGTCTAGGCTGTGGGGTAGAGAGAGTTAACTGTTTGGAGAGGAAAGTTTTTAAAAGAGTTGTTTGAAGTAGTTTGTGGTGTAGTCCAATAATTGTTGATTATAAAAGTCACTAGCTTTTAGTTTCTGCCTGTGGTTTTAATTAGTTTTAATTAATGTAAATCATGTGGTCCTCTACTCACCTGTTCAAGTTCATTACTCACTAGGTTGTGTGCAGCTGGTTGCTTCAGGATTAACTGTCATGTGTAGGAAGAAGAGCTCTTGTCACTCACACAGCCTCAAGCAAGGATAATTTTCTTCCCCTGGTAATGAAATTCAATCTACACAGAGCATTCGGCTTCAGTGCTCAGCTTATATGTGATGACCTCAAAGGTTGTGTGAGAGGAAGATTCACAGATGCCAGGTTGGCATAGACCCTGGATTTCATTTACAAAGTGAACTCCTTTTCTCTTATTTGGCTTATTAGTATAACATGTCAATTATACTTATTGATTATAATGATAACGAAATTTGACCTTATGAAGAACTAGGGGTGGAGTAGGAGATTTAGGGCTTAAACTCTGTACCATGTTGTGGGACCTTTTTGTAGGCAAGACTAAGTCTCTTTGGTTGCATGAGTCAAGTCGAGCTGTACTTTTGAATCACTGAGTGGGCTTTAAAAAATTCTTAACCTAGATCTCACTCACCCAAATCCATCAAATAAGAACTTCTAGGGTTACTGATTCTATAGGTCTGGAACTGGGTTTCCTCTCACTTTCTTTTCTCTCTTTCTCTTTCTCTCTTTCATTTGGAAATAATTTAAATATTGCAGAAAAGTTGCAAGAAATCAGTTATAGTCTTTACCTATATTCAACAATTTTTAACATTTTGCTACATTTGCTTTATCATTACCTCTTTATATCTTGATTTTTTTTCTGAAATATTCGAAAGTATGGGTTATTTTTGTTTTTGACAATTTTTTTTACTTTAAAAATTTTAGATTTTTTCCTGCTTTATTGAGATATTATTGACATATAATATATGTAAGTTTAAGTTGTACAACCTGATGATTTGATACATATATATTGCAAAATGATTAACACAGGTTGTTAACACCTCCATCACCTCACATCATTACCATTTTGTTTGTTTTATTTTGTTTTGTTTTGTTTTATTTTGTTTTTGTGGTGAGCACATTTAGGATTTACTCCCTTAACTTTCAATTATGTAATACAGTGTTGTTAATGATAGTCACCATGTTGTACATTACATCCTTATAAGTCGTTAATCTTATAGCTGGAAGTTTGTACCCTTTGACCAACATCTCCCCATTTTCCCCAACACCCAACCCTTGTTAGCTACTATTCTACTCTATTTCTATGAGTTTGGCTGTTTTAGATTCCACATATAAGTGAAAAATACAGCATTTGTCTTTCTCTGACTTATTTCACTTAGCGTAATGCCATCAAGGTCCATCCATGTTGTTGCAAAAGGCAGTATTTTCTTTCTTTTTTTTTTTTTTATGGCTGAATAATGTCCCATCGTATGTATATGAATATATATCTTTATCCATTCATCCATTATGGACATTTAGGTTGTATCCATGTCTTGTCTATTGTGGATAATGCTACAATAAACTTGGAAGTGCAGATATCTGAGATACTGATTTTATTTCTTTTAGATATATACCCAGTGTGAAGTTGCTGTATCATGTCATCATTCTATTTTTAATTTCGAGGGAATCCTTCATACAGTTTTCTATAATGGCTGCACTAATTTACATTCCCACCAACTGCACACAAGAATTCCCTTTCTGCTACATCATCGTTAGTACTTATTGTTTTTTGTCTTTTTGATAATAGTCATTTTAACAGGCGTGAGATGATATCTCATTGTGGTTTTGACTGGCATTTCCCTGATGATTAGTGATGTTGAGCACCTTTTCATGTACCTATTGGCCATATGTAAGTCTTTTTTTAAACCCAAATGTTCTTCGATGGATGAATGGATAAAAGGTGGTATATACATACAATAAAATATTATTCAGCTTTATGAAAAAGGAAATTCTGTCACATGCTACAACATGGATGAACCTTGAGGACATTATGCTATGTGAAATCAGTCAGTCACAAAAAGACAAAGACTATCTGATTCCACATATATGAGGCATTTATAGTAGTCAAACTCTTAGAAACAGAAAGTAGAATGGGGTTTGCCAGGAGCTAGGGGAAGGAGAAATGGGGAATTCTTCAATGTGTGTAGAGTTTCAGTTCTATAAGATGAAGAAGTACTGGATGCATAGTGTAACCATGTGAATATATTTAACATTATGGTAAATACACTTAAAAATGTTTAAGACAGTAAATTTCATGTTATGTGTTCCTAACTACAATAAAAATTTAAATTTAATTAAACATTAATAATTAATAATTAAAAAAGAAAAATGTTTACTCTGATTCTTGCTCATTTAGAAATTGGATTTTTTTTGCTATTGATTTTTTGAGTTTCTTGTGTACTTTGGATATTAATTCCTTATAAGATAGATGGTTTGCAAATATTTTATCCTATTTGGTAAGTTGTCTTTTCATTTTGTTGATGGTTTCCTTTGTTGTGAAAAGCTTTTTTAGTTTGATATAATCTCACTTCTTTATTTTTGCTTTTGTTTCCTTTGCTTTTGGTGTCAAATCCAAAAAATCATCGACAAGACTGATGTCAAAGAGCTTGCCTACCACTTATATTTTCTTCTAGGAGTATTATAGTTTCAGGTTTTATATTCAGGTTTTTAATCTGTTTTGAATTGATTTTTGTGTGTGACGTAAGATAGTGGTCCATTTTCATTCTTTTGGATGCAGCTGTCCATTTTCCCCAACACTATTTATTGAAGAGACTGTCCTTTTCCCATTGTATATTCTTGGCTCCTCTGTCATAAATTAATTGACCATATATGAATGGGTTTATTTCTGAGCTGTCTATTCTGTTTCATTGATCTCTATGTCTGTTTTTTTTTGCCAGTACTGTTTTGGTGACTGTAGCTTTGTAATATAGTATGAACTCAGGGAATGTGATGCCTCCGGCTTCGTCCTTTCTCAAGGATGCTTTGACTATTTGTATTTTTTTTTTTTTGTTCCATACAAATATTAGAATTGTTTGTTTTATTTCTGTAGAAAATGCCATTGGAATTTTGATAGAGATTGCATTGAATCTGTAGATTGCTTTTGGGCAGTAGAGACATTTTAACAATGTGCTCATCTCTCTCTCCCTCTCTCTCTCTCTCTCTCTTTTTTTTTTTTTTTTAGCACTGAATAATATTCCATTATCTGGATGTACTAGAGTTTATCTATACATTCACCTACTGGAGGACATCTTACTTCCAAGTTTTGGCAATTATAAATAAAGCTTCTATAAACATCTGCGGGCAGGTTTTTGTTTTAGTTATTTTGATGATAAAATTATCCTAGGTTTGATCAGTTAGAGTCCCATCAAGCTGGCTGCTATATCTTCTCATTATTCTCTCATAATTTTTTGAACACTTCCTTTTTTTCTGGCACAGAAAGATGTTCCAGATACATTTTGAATTGCAGCCCTGGAATTCAGCCATTGTTTCAAGGACCCCTGGTTCTCTTTAGTGGGAAAAGGTATTTAGAAACCAGGATGTGGGTGATATTGTGTCTTCTTAATAAAGTCAAGTATTAGAATAACCATGGCGATGTGTAATTATGGGAGCAGATATTCTGAAAGTTCAGCTGTTTATTTTGGAGTAAAGTTCGCTCACCAATTGCTGAAACCAAGAAGAATACACTTAATTAAGAAAACAAATAGATCTTATGATAGAATTTAGTTTAAAAAAAGCATCAGTTGCATCAAGAAAAGGAAACTCCAATTTCGTAATGTATGATTTTCTTGCCAGTAAGCAGTGTTATTTTTGTTACAAGAAACTGTCATAGACCAATGCTTCTGCAAAATGAATGACACAATTTCTGTCTAAATGAGTTGCAAAATGACCAAATCTTGGATGGACTTGACATATAACTATATTGTAGATAAATATTTGAGAAACAGAATATTGATGCAATTGATGAATTTAAGAAACAGCAGCTGCTTCAGAATGGAAGACATGAAAAATGGGCAGGTCAGATGTGCTGTGGCTTAATCATGAGGAAGCAGCAAAGTATTGCACCCTAAAGGGTCAAGAAACTTGGAAGAGTTAGCCACCAAAGAGTGACACGTAGAAATGAAAATCTGTGCAGATTTTAAAATGTATAGCAAACAAGTTGCTCAACTAAGTATGAAAACATGTTGTGAGAACACATATAGAAGTAGCCTTCAAGATATAGGTATGAAATTATTACATCAGTTTTTAACAAATTCTTTGATTTGAGATAAAGAAAATGTATTATATTAACATACATACATGTATACATGCATGTATATATGTATATATGTATATACATGTGTGTGTGTGTGTGTGTGTGTGTGTGTACAAAATAAGACTTACTAAGTTATATGGCTCCTGTTGGCAGGTGTGAGATGGGGGTGAGTGAGTGTTGTGGACAGAGGGTTAGTTAATGGTATTACTTGCAAAGACATAGGGATTGCACCATTTTCAGTTTTGACTTACATGAAGTAACATTTCCTCCAATAAAGGTAAAAATACTTTCTTTGGTACTGTCAAAATGTGAAGAATAGTAATGCTGATCATAGAGACAACAAAGACCCAGCAGGCTGAAATTAGTTGGAGAAAAGAAAGTCACTGATTTGTGAGTAGAGAAGAAAGCCAGTGTGTTTGCAGAACATGTTGGAGAAAAGCAAAGTGTGAATCAATGGATAATACCTCGTGCTTCGTGATATTACTGTAAGCAGTGCATAAGTGACAATGAAACATTCTGTGCAGTTTGCTAGAAAATTTGCAACTGATGTTGCTCAGGTCTCACAAAAATGATCACTAGACTTGAAAGAAGAGGACTATAGACTGTAATAATGCATCAGTTCATTATTGAGTGGAAGTTGGAAATTGCTTTCAGAAATTTATATGTCCTATTTGCATTTATACATAAGGAAATGTACTTAAATGTACTTAATTCTTGTTACACTAAGAGGTTGAAGGTTTCTGCTGAGTTTAGTTGATGGATTTCATCTCTGGAAGCTATGATTGTGGGAAGTTGTTTGGTACTAACTTTCTTTGGGTGCCAAATTCTCATTTGGTACTAACTTTCTCTGGGTGCCAAATTCTAGGATTTTGCTAACACTATGAAGCCAGAAATGTGCTTTTTGCAGAATAAGAATAATCAGGCTTTGAGATAAACTTACATTATGTCAGTTGTCCCCAACCTTTTTAGCACCAGGGACCCGTACTCCTATGAGAATTTAATGCCTGATGATCTGAGGTGGAGCTGAGGTGGTGATGCTAGTGCTGGGGAGCGGCTGCAAATACAGATGAAGCTTCACTCGTTGGCCCGCTGCTCACCTCCTGCTGTGTGGCCCGATCCCTAACAGGCCATGGACTGGTACTGGTCCTTGGTCCTGGGGTTGGGGACTCCTGCATTATGTGTTCAATGCTGATTAGGATACAGATACCTGTGAAATAATTTGTGCTGAGGACTATTATGGTCACATGTGAACACCCACATTTCTCCCTGCTATGGGTTGAATTGTATTCTAAAATTCATATGTCAAAACCCTACCTTCCAGAGTGATAGTATTTGGAGATGGGGCTTTCGATAGGTAATGAGGGTTAGATGAGGTCCGGAGGGTGAGACCCTCTTGATGTAATTAGTGCCTTTATAAGAAGAGGAAGAGTGAGATAACTGTCTCTCCACCAGGTGAGGACACAGAGAAAAGGCGACTGTTCACAAACTAGGAAGAGAGCTCACCACAGGAAATGAATTGGCTGACACCTTGATTTTGGACTTACCAGACTCCAGAACTGTGAGAAATAAATGTTGGTTGTTTAAGCCACCCAGTTTATGATGTGCTGTTATAGCGACCCAAGCAGATGAGTACTCTTCTGCAATCATGTATGGGAAGCAAACTCATATTCAGAAACTGCTTTGTTAATTTACTATAAGATATCTTAGCAGAGGGACTAGAAATACTTGATGTCCTTGTTCGTGATGAGTCAGGTGACTGGGTGACCATGGAATTAGAATGAGGGGCATTAGACGAATTGAACGTTCATTGGTGGCTTGATGATGGTGTTAAAAAATTCAAGAGATACTTTTCTCTCATCAGCCATTTTCAACTCGGTTGATCCTCTTTATTTCTTGAAATACATCTCTCTTTGCTGCTAATACACCACACTCCCTGTTTTCCTCCCTCCTCTCTGACTATTCCTTCTCCGTTTCCTTGGATAACTATCTTCCACTGGCCCCAAAATATTGTTCTAAAGCAAAATGTGTTTTGACCTGGACATGTTTTGAATTTTCCTGCCTTTGTATTTTTCTCATGCTTCTCTCTTTTCCCTCAGATATTTACTTTCTTCCTTAACATTCAAGCAAACCAACTACCTTTTAAGAATCAGCTCAAATTATCCCTCCATTATAGAATCTCTTTAAAGAAATTAACTTCTACTTAAATCTCCTGTACTTAACTTTTCAGACTGAGGAATAGTAATGGGAAATTAGTGAACTGAATATATTACAAATACATGCAACATGAATGAGAGTTAGAAATAAGTTTGAATGGGAAAAAAGGAGTATATGCAATTGATACTATTTTCATTAAGCTCAGAAGTGTGTATATTTACATATATATTTAACATCTATATAATACAATTATAATTAGAAACTGTAAGCACAAAATTTAGCATAATGATTATATGGCGATAGGCTCTAGATGGAACACACAGCTAGATATAATGGTTAAGGTTGTGTTGTAGTGAAATATGTGAAAACGTATTTGCTGCATATCAGTTATAATATTAATTCAAAATTTAATATATTGCATTTTATTTAAAAATTCATATTACTTAAGGGGGCAGTACTTGGAAAGAATGTTTAGAGGGCACATCTAGAGCATCTATTTTCCTAATATCGAGGGTGCTAGAAAATTCAGCTTTATTATCTAAAGATACTTGTGATCATGGATTCAGAGAAAAATGGAAGTGTTTATTCCAGGCCACTGTGAAGCTTGATGAATCAATTTTCACTACCCAGATAACTGTATGTGTTCCTTTTGGTCACATTCAGAGTATTCCTCACCTGGAGAGTGTTATAAAACTGTCACCTTGGGGCATTAGAGTTTCATCAGGTTTCATTTTCCTTCCATGTTTATGTTGGCTATCTTCTATTCAGTCTTTTTCCTTAAAGGTTAGAATGCAATTGGTTAATTTCAGTTTAGTAAAATATAATTACAGAGTTTTCTTTTTTTATCCCCAGAGAGGATAATTATTTCTTTGTGTTTGAGTTTGGTGTGTTTCTGGTCTCTTAAGTTACACATTTATAGATATTTTTATTAGAATTCTAACCATAGGCAAAATAAGGCTAACATGTTTTGTGGAAGGGGCACATGTGCTGAGGCCTGAGCAAACATTCTATAAAGGATGCGACTGTTCTTCCTAATCCCATGCGAAAACTCAGTTTCCCATGCAACCTTTCCCACAAGTTCTAAAAGATGACATGAGGAAAGCAGAGACAGTTGAAGAGAAATAAAAGGAGATAGATGATAAATAAGTGGCTTCAGAGAACAGATCCAGGATTGTGAGTGAGCTCCAGCATTTGAAGGGAGGGGTTCTAGGGAGAATAAAAAGGATAGTCCCTCTTCCCATTTTTTTTTTTGTGTGTGTGTGTGTTTTTGGATAACATTTTCCAAATAATTGATTTGCAAGGAAATACATTTCTTTTTTGCTCTAAGTAAATAGGAAAGTATGTATCCCTTGTCCCCAAATCATTCCTGTTGCTACTTGATGAAAACAATAAACTATTATATTTTCATTGAATATATTTTAATTTAACAATTGAATTTTACTGACCGACTCTTGGCAATAACCTTATTAACAAGTTTTCAAGAACTACTTTACTATTTTGTCATAAATAGTTTACAAAGACCATGGGATGAAAGTAATAGACTCTCGAGTCCAAGAGGTGGAGATCACTGTTCTAGGAGCTCGCCAAAGTGCTCCTGGAAAGTCATCAAAATCAGTCCTTCTATTGGCTGACCACGAACTCTTCCCCTGGGAGAAGGGAGAGTAACAGTTTATGGTGTGAGGTGGGAGGTGCTAAAAGGGCTGTCAGAAAATATCTTTCTCATTGACCTGACACGGAACTGTCATTTTCCACCTTTACAATGACTCTAATGCTTGTCTCCAGAAAAATCTCTATTAAAAATAAATGTTAACTTTGAGGCAGTAGCACATTAGTAAATGCCAGCTTGAGAGTAGCATGCCCAGTGCAGGGAGCTGCAAGTTGGAAGGGACTGGGTTATGAACAAGGTCAGAACACTTGTAGAAAGGTTGAGGAGATAGAGTGTCGTGAGAAAGGAGCAGAGTGGCTTTGCCCTTGCTCTCTCCTCAGCGCATGACTAAATTCTGAGCAGCTGATGAAGGTGCAGGAGGAGGAGACAAGTGAAAAGGAGGCCAGCTGCCAACTTTGTCTCAGGTTGGGTAACTTTTTACTCTATAATCATTGATTTTGCCTATATTAAAAAGATACCTCAAGTGGACTAGCCAAACCCTGGATATTTGTGTGAAGCATACCATCACTAAACTTTAAAGAGAATTTTTTTTTCTCTTTTAAGTTTTCTAAATCCTATGTGGCAGCTGTTTTCATCTCCCGGTAAGAAAGCATGATCTATAGCATGGTTACACTAAACTAATTAGATATGGTATTATTCTAGTCAATTAGGATGCTTCATTTCAACAAGGCTTGATATATCCTGAGTATTTCTCATTAGCTTTAGAAAAGATAAGGAGAGATCTCAGGAAGCCATCACAACAATCCAGTAGTCTGGTCTGCAATCTTTTTAATTGGAATGGAGCCTACTGATTTCAAAATGAGCCATATGTTTTTCTCTCCTTTGAAAGCGATGTCTTTCTTTTTCTTAAAATTGATAATTTTGTTAGTATGTGCATTATTTAAGTATAAGTTTGTAGGAGTTTTTTTTTTTAACTTATAAGATGCAGCCATTACCAGGTGAACCGTTAGTATTTTTACTTTCTATAACTCTAGAATTTAGTTCCTGTGGGATTGTTAGTATTGTTTTTACAGTGTTATACCATGTACGAAAAGTAATATATCTCTGCATGACTTAAGGGACTTGATATTTGACATAAAATTATGATCATGTACTGTTCTGAAGCTATGTACAGAAAAGATGAAACTGAATCATTTCATTGAACACAATACATTTTCTCCCCAAATAAATAGATTTTAGATGAATTCCCTTCATCTCATCTACCCTGCTGGGCCTGGCTTCTTGCTGTGAGACATAGCCAAGTAGGAAGGAGGCTATTGTTATTTGATTGCAAATTAATTCAACAATTTCAATAAATGTTTTATCAAATGCCTACTATATGCTAAATATAATGCTACATGCTAGCCATACAAAGAGGAATCAAGTAGTCCTTGTTCTGAAGAAGTTCACTATTGAGACCAGATAATTGTGTACAGTAAACTATAATGTAATGTGTTAAGTGCTTTATTAGTGATGATACAAAGGGAATACATGGAAGGAAATTATCTATCTTTTTGAGTGACATTTACACTGGACTTTGACTCTTAGCAAGTGAAAATCACAGAAAAGTTGTTTCAAGCAGAAGACAAAAAATAAGAATGGCATTTATAAACAGGACCAGCTAGGTATCTAGCCACAATGGGCCTTTTAATATTGGCTAGGAACAGACATGAGTCTTCAAACTCGCCTGTAAATTTGTGAAACCTAGCATTTATATAATGTTTTACAATAGACAAAGTGCTTTACCATAAATTATTTATGCCCCACAAAACCCTGTGAGATAAGAATTACAGAAATTCCTGTGCTCACAAACTTTCAAATTATGAATTTTTCCTAATCTAAACAGAGCTACTCTGCAGAGTAAAAGTAGAGCGATTCTGTTCCCTACCAACAGATGGCGATGGTGGTTGTGCACTGTCTTGGTAGCTGCTCTGGAACTCTAGTTGCTCTTAGTTAATTGTACATGTAGTCTTTGTGCTAGTTTTGAGTATTTCACAAGTGTTATTAACTGCATTATATGTAATAAGTGAAAAGGCAGACATAATATGGTACGTAATGGTAAGGTGAGTGTAGTAGATGCCTCTGGTGCTCCTGTCATGCCCTTTGGTCACTTTTGATTTTAGCTGCAGCCATGATGAATAGTTCTGTGCAAGCATAGACTCCCCTCGCATATCAGTTTCACCCCTCAAGAGTGCAATATATTCTGTCTCTGAAGTGGCAGGAGCTTGCTCAGACTGCAGCCAAGTGCAGCCCAAAGTACAGGTGAGTTAATGTCCTAACCCCCACCCGTGGTAGATAGGAGCCTGTGGGTCAATAGCACATTTACCTAGAATATAAACTTCATGAGGACAGGAACTTTGGTGCCTCAAATAATTCTGGGTAAAGAGTAGGCAAATAAGTTGAATGAACTAATAAATTAATACATATATGGCAGCAAAGAGGAAAATGATATTTACAAGTCTACTTATCTCTGTCTGTCTGTTTCTATCTGTCTATCTATCTATCTATCTATCTATCTATCTATCTATCTATCTATCTATCATCTATCTATCTATCTATTTGAAGGAACAAGTTCACACTCTTGTGGAAATATATTGGGGTCTGCAAAATAAAATTAAACCTTTGTCACTTTGGATTACAAATAGGCAAACTTGGAGCCTAACTTGATGAATAAAGAACCATGTGATACCGACTATATTTTTTATATGAGAACATTGAATCTGAACTAGGCCAAGTGATTTTTATGAGATATGGAAAAATGGACACAGCTGCAGTAGGTTGAATAATGCTTATCCAAAGATATCAAGTCCTAATTCTTGGAACTTTAAATGTTACCTTATTTGAAAAAAAGGTCTTTGCAGATGTCATTACATTGGGGATTTTGAGATGAGAAGATAACTGTGGAGTATCTAGGTAGGCCCTAAATGCTATCACGTGTGTCCTTATAAGAGAGAGGCAAAGAGAGATGATGCAGACACACAGGGGATGAGTAATGTGAGGCTGGAGCAGAGAGAGATGCAGCCACAGCCAAGGAATGACAACAGCTGTCAGAAGTGAGAAGAGATCAGGAATGGATTCTCCCCGAGCTCCCGTAGAGGGAATGTAGCCCTGCCAACACATTGATTTTAGACTTCTAGCCTCCAGAACTGTGAAAAAATATCTGTTGTTTTAAGCTGCTTAGTTAGAGATAATTTGTTGTTGTAGCCCTAGGAAACTAATACAGAGGCCCAGTGGACTGGTGATCACCCACTCTAAAGAGGATCAGAAAAGGAAAAATTTCACCTGGGTCAGCAGGCTGCCTCGTTGCATTCTCAGGTCCTTGGCAAGAAGATTTCTTTATGGAAAACTAGCCTTTTCCCCTGCTGAAATAGCCTTCACAAAAGACCAGTCAGAGGCAGAAGAGAAAATGTTTTTTGCAGTGAGTCATGCCTTCTAGTGACCATCTCAGAAGGCAGTCAGAAATGGTCATCCGGGGACCACCAAGCTAGAACTTTTTGCATATTCAGCTTCGCAACTAGCTCACAGTTACCTGTTGCTGCTCTCCTGAGCCACCATTAATACAAATTTTAAAATGAAAAAGACTTCTGAGTTCTTCAAAGTTTGGAAAAATTCCCCAGAAGATCAATTTGGGAGAGAAGCTCTAAAGTTAAAATAACTAGAAATATCCCTTTCACTCTCTTTTCAGCCTATCCATGACAAAAGACAGTGTCACACACCACACAAAAACCACACACTTGCCCCACCACACACACTACACACACACGAATGTCCACATAGCTGTGGGGAGAGTCCTACAGTGTGCCGCTAAAAATATCTTTTAACCACCAAAATGTCTATCAACAGATGAATGGATAAACAAATTGTGGCATATCATATAATGGAATACCTGTAGGCAATGAAAAGGAATAAACTACTGATACATGCAACAATATGGATGAATCTCAATATGTTGAGTTACAGTAACCAGACATAAAGCATACAGGCTATATGACTCTATTTATATAAAATTCTAGAACAGATGAAACTAATCTATAGGAGCAGTGGTAGCCTGGGGCTGGAGATTGAAGGGTTGATTGTAAAGGAATATGAGGGAATTTTGGTGGTATAGAAATGTTCCATATCTGGATTGTAGTGTTGATTACATATCACAAGGTTGTACACATTTGTTAAAACTCATAGAACTTGTACACACAATAAATGTATTTTACTGTATGCAAATTATACCTAAAATTATATAAATTAATAAAGTTAATCATAGAAAGCAAAAAGATCATTTGTGCCACTTTTGGCTTGGTTATTCTGATTAAATTATATTGTGTGAAAGCTCAAATATTTTATGTTATGAATACTGTTTCCTCATGTATTATAAGTTATTAGCATAATAACATTAAATCTTAGATAGAACACAGTAATAATAAGTTTAATAATGCGACCAAATTAGAAAACTTTGTACTTGTAAATTTTATTTGGATTGTTGATAAATTCTGATTTTTTTTAATTCTCAAAATAAAGTTTGTGATAGGCTTGAAAACATTCATGCTCTTGAAATTGTAAAGACACTTCTAGTCATTTTGCCTGCAGGACAGATAAGTCTACATACACACAACAAATGTTTTTTCACATCTTAACTTCTAATGTTGTAATAGGTAAAAAATAGTGGCTCTCAAACTATCCATCACTCTGAGTACCAATGTGTTCTTAATATCAGGTTAAATGAGTGTAGGCCATTGCCAAACAAAGGAAGTCTACAAATTAGGTACAGGATGTATCTCGTTATATATAAAACTGTCGGCTCAATTTAAGAAACTATGAGGTATAAAATGTGATCTACCATAAAAACTATCAAAATCTAGGCACTTAGTGGACATTTTTGTTTCAGATAGAACTCCAGGATCTTGCAATAACCAAACCCAATAAAAAATGTAATTAGTTAAATGTATTATATCCCATTGTGCCTGGGGAACTGAATGAGAGAGCTTGGAAAGTTATAAAAAAAGTTGAAGTCTCAGTTCCTCCTTAGGCTATAGCTTAGAGACAAAATTGAAAATAAGAGATGCTTGACATCTAATATTTAGCATTGTGGCTGGTGCTGGAAAGCCAGGGTACTGCTAAAGGTACTGCTAAAGGCCATTTCCAGTAGGCGCTAGAGATCTGGCCTGGCTAGTCAGTGAATAAAAAGAATAGAACCAGCAACAGTGGTGATGACTGCCTCACACATTTCACCACCACTTGATCTCTTTCCAGCAGCATGGATTGGATGCTGTGGTTCTGACTCTACTCATCACTTCTCCTGTCTTCTCCACCTCCTTTCCCAGCCCCACTGCCATATCTGGTAGAACGGTGGCATTTGTAACTGCTGTTAGTGCAAGACAGAAATTTCCTGTTTATATTTGTGTTCTCAGTGATGAGAAAAATAACAACAAGTCATGAAATACATATATGTTGAATCAGTGAATGGTGAGAACTACAAATGAATAATGCTTCTGCTTCTGAATAAGGATACAAGAATCTATAATGGCTCCAATGTAATTCATACCATGAGAATCAATCTGGACATGAAGGAGGGTGGGCAGTGATAGAGGTTAGGGCAATGTGGAGAAATTGGGGGAAGCCTAAACTAGATATAAGACCAGACTAGGTAAAAGTAGAAAGCATGCAGTAGAGATGCTGCAGTTATATTTTAAGTTTCTAAACTTTTGCTATAGAGGTATGCTACCATGAGTGAAGTTTTTTTTTCTTTTCTGAATATACTGCTTGCCTGAGAGAATAAATGATAATTAGATGCATTTCTTCTCTCTTCATATGCATACCTCACTTAAAAAAGAGTTTTACTTTATTTGTTAAGGAAGGTAAATTTGGAGATTTTAAAAAGCAAAGTATCTTGATGTCCATAGCCATGAAGTATATAAAATATGAATATTTACTTTATGATTTTCATCACTAAAATTTTTAAGTACAAGCCTCCATTTAAATGATGTTATATTTATAAGGTAATGTAAGGAAAGTACTAGTAATTATAATTCTTTAGATGATCTTTAACGCTATTGGGTAGAAAATTAGTGAGTTATATTCTGTCTATTCCATGAATCCTTGTTCTGATAGAGCATCCATGTAGCAAAGTCCAGGCAGTGACTTTGGTGGAATGCCCTGGTTCTATATATACACAGACTGGTTATATAGATGTCTCATTTGTTTCTTGCCTAATCAGTTTCTTGTGTGAGTTGATCTGCCATTATAGTTTCAGATCCATAGATTTTACATACCCATTTTAATATACACACATTGTTTCTTTTAATATAGAAATAGACATTAGTTGTATTTCCATTTGTTTTGTGCCCAGCTGGTACCTAGTACTTTATTTTGAAACTAAATGTGTGATGAGAACCACACATTTATGGAAATATAGCTTTTCTTTCTTTCTTTCTTTCTTTCTTTCTTTCTTTCTTTCTTTCTTTCTTTCTTTCTTTCTTTCTTTCTTTC